>NC_092761.1:37213821-37513821 GCF_047496795.1 Chiloscyllium punctatum | reverse complement strand
CCTTGCTCCTGCTTCCCCCTTCCTTATCCCCCGTCTCTCTTTCCTCCTTCCTTCCCCTCTCTCCTTCTCCCCCTCTTCCTCCCCCTCTCCTTCTCCCCTCTCTCCTTCTCCCCTCTCTCCTTCTCCCCTCTCTCCTTCCCCCTTCCTTCTCATCTCTCCTTTCTCCTTCGTGACCCATTTCCTTCATCCCCTCTCTCCTCCCATCTCTCCTTCCCCTTTCCTTCCTCCCTCTCTCCTTCCCCACCTTCCCCCCTCTTTCCTTCTCAACACTCTCCTTCTCCCCTCTCTCCTTCCGCCTTCCTTCTCCCCTCTCTCTTTCCCCATTCATTCCCCTGTCTCTTCTGCCCTTTTCTCCTTCGCCCTCTCCAACCTCCCTCTCTCCTTCCGCCCACTCCGACACCACTTTCTCCTTCCCCCCTCTTCTTCCCACCTCGCCTTCAGCACTCTCTCCTTCTCCCCTCTCTCCTTCCCCCCTCACCTTCACCACTCTCTCCTTCTCCCCTCTCTCCTTCCCCTTCCTTCCCCCTCTCCTTCTCTGCTTTCTCCTTCTCCCCTTTCTCCTTCCCCCTTCCTTCTCCCTTCTCCTTTCCTCTCTCTCTTTCCTCCTTCCTTCTCCCCACTCTACTTCTCCCCTCTCTCCTTCCTCCTTCCTTCCACTCTCCCCTTCTCCCTATTCTCATTCCGCCTTCCTTCCTTTCCCCACCTCCTTCTCCCCTGTCTCCTACCCCCTTCCTTCCTGTCTCTCGTTATTCCTTCCGTCTCCCCTTCCTCCCCCTCTCCTCCCCCCTTCCTTCCCCTCTCTCCTTCTCCTCCTCTCCTTCCCCCGTCCTTCCCCTCTCTCCTTCACCACTCTCTCCTTCAGCCCTCTCTCTTTCCCCCTTCCTCCTCCCCTCTCTCCTTCCCCTCTCTCCTTCACCACTCTCTCCTTCTCCCCTCTCTCCTTCCCACCTTCCATTCCCTATAATTCCCCCTTCCTTCTCCCCCTCCTACTCACTCTCTCTTTCCCCTTTCCCTTCTCTCCTTCCCCCATTCCCTCCTCCCCCCTTCTCCTCTCTCTCCTTCTCCCTCTCCTTCCCCTCTCTCTCCTCCCCCTTCCTTCCCCTCTCTCCTTCTACCCTCTCTCCTTCCCCCCTCCTACCCCCTCTCCTTCCCCACTCTCTCCTTTCCCCCCTCTCTTTCTCCACCACTTTCCCACTTCCCTTCTCTCCTTCCCCCACTCCCTTCTTCCCCCCTCATTCTCCCCTTCTCCTTCTCCTTCTCCCCTCCTTTTCCCACTCTTTCTCCTCTCTCTCCTCCCCCTTCCTTCCATACTCTCCTTCCCCCCTCCTCCGCCATCTCCTTCCTCTCTCTCTCCTTCCCCCCTCTCTCTTTCTCCACCTCTACTTCCCCCTTTCTTCTCCTCTCTCCTTACCCCATCTCTCTACCCCCCTCTCTTCTCCTCTCTCTCCTTCCCCCTTCTTTCCCCCTATCCTTTCCTCTCTCTCCTTTTCCCCCTCTCCTCCCCACTCCTTCTCCCCTCTCTCCTCCCCCCTCTCTCCTTCCCCCTTCCTTCTTCTCTCTCCTACCCCTCTCTCTGCTTCTTCCCTCTCTCCTTTCCCTGCCTTCCCCTCTCTCCTTTCCCACTTCTCTCCTTCTCCCCTCTCTCCTTCCCACTCCCTTCCCCTCTCTCCTTCCCCCTTCCTTCCCCTCTCTCCTTCCCCCACTCTCTCCTTCACCCTCTCTATTTCTCCACTGCTCCTTCCCCTTACTGCCTCTCTCTCCTTCTCCCATCACTTCTTCCCCGTTCCTTCCACTCTCCTTCTCCCCTCTCTCCTTCCCCCCACCTTCTCGCCTCTTTCCTTCTCCCCTCTCTCCTTCCATCTTCCTTCCCCTCTCTCCTTCTCTCCTCTCTGCTTCCCCCTTCCTTCCCCTCTTTCCTTCACCACTCTCTTCTTCCACCTTCTCCTTCACCCCCTCTCCTTCCCTCTTCCTTCCCCTCTCTCCTCCTCCACCTCTCCTTCCCAGTTCCATCCCCTCTCTCCTTCTCCACTCACCTTCACCACTCTCTCTTTCTCCCCTCTCTCCTTCCTCCCTTCCCCCCTTACCTTCACCACTCTCTCTTTCTCCCCTCTCTCCTTCCCCTTCCCCCCCTCCCCTCTCTCCTTCTATCCTCTCTCCTCCCCCTCCCTTCCCCCTCCCCTTCTCTGCTCTCTCCTTCTCACCTTTCTCCTTCCCCTTCCTTCTCCCTTCTCCTTCTCCTCTCTCTCTTTCCCCCTTCCTTCTCTCCACTCTCCTTCTCCCCTCTCTCCTTCCTCCTTCCTTCCACTCTCCCCTTCTCCCCTCTGTCATCCCCCCTTCCTTCCCCTCTCTCCTGCTCCCCTCCTTGCCCTCTCTCCTTCACTACTCTCTCCTTCAGCTCTCTCTCCTTCCCCCTTCCTTGCTCCTGCTTCCCCCTTCCTTATCCCCCCTCTCTCTCTTTCCTCCTTCCTTCCCCTCTCTCCTTCTCCCCCTCTTCTTCCCCTCTCCTTCTCCCCTCTCTCCTTCTCCCCTCTCTCCTTCTCCCCTCTCTCCTTCCCCCTTCCTTCTCATCTCTCCTTTCTCCTTCGTGACCCATTTCCTTCATCCCCTCTCTCCTCCCATCTCTCCTTCCCCTTTCCTTCCTCCCTCTCTCCTTCCCCACCTTCCCCCCTCTTTCCTTCTCAACACTCTCCTTCTCCCCTCTCTCCTTCCGCCTTCCTTCTCCCCTCTCTCTTTCCCCATTCATTCCCCTGTCTCTTTTGCCCTTTTCTCCTTCGCCCTCTCCAACCTCCCTCTCTCCTTCCGCCCACTCCGACACCACTTTCTCCTTCCCCCCTCTTCTTCCCACCTCGCCTTCAGCACTCACTCTCTCTCCCCTCTCTCCTTCCCCCCTCACCTTCACCACTCTCTCCTTCTCCCCTCTCTCCTTCCCCTTCCTTCCCCCTCTCCTTCTCTGCTTTCTCCTTCTCCCCTTTCTCCTTCCCCCTTCCTTCTCCCTTCTCCTTCCTCTCTCTCCTTCCTTCTCCCTCTCCTACTCTACTCTCCCTCTCTCCTTCCTCCTTCCTTCCACTCTCCCCTTCTCCCTATTCTCATTCCGCCTTCCTTCCTTTCCCCACCTCCTTCTCCCCTGTCTCCTACCCCCTTCCTTCCTGTCTCTCGTTATTCCTTCCGTCTCCCCTTCCTCCCCCTCTCCTCCCCCCTTCCTTCCCCTCTCTCCTACTCCTCCTCTCCTTCCCCCGTCCTTCCCCTCTCTCCTTCACCACTCTCTCCTTCAGCCCTCTCTCTTTCCCCCTTCTCCTCCCCTCTCTCCTTCCCCTCTCTCCTTCACCACTCTCTCCTTCTCCCCTCTCTCCTTCCCACCTTCCATTCCCTATACTTCCCCCTTCCTTCTCCCCCTCCTTCTCACTCTCTCTTTCCCCTTTCCCTTCTCTCCTTCCCCCATTCCCTCCTCCCCTTCTCCTCTCTCTCCTTCTCCCTCTCCTTCCCTCTCTCTCCTCCCCCTTCCTTCCCCTCTCTCCTTCCACCCTCTCTCCTTCCCCCCTCCTACCCCCTCTCCTTCCCCACTCTCTCCTTTCCCCCCTCTCTTTCTCCACCACTTTCCCACTTCCCTTCTCTCCTTCCCCCACTCCCTTCTTCCCCCCTCCTTCTCCCCTTCTCCTTCTCCTTCTCCCCTCCTTTTCCCTCTCTTTCTCCTCTCTCTCCTCCCCCTTCCTTCCATACTCTCCTTCCCCCCTCCTCCGCCATCTCCTTCCTCTCTCTCTCCTTCCCCCTCTCTCTTTCTCCACCTCTACTTCCCCCTTTCTTCTCCTCTCTCCTTACCCCATCTCTCTTCCCCCCTCTCTTCTCCTCTCTCTCCTTCCCCCTTCTTTCCCCCTATCCTTTCCTCTCTCTCCTTTTCCCCCTCTCCTCCCCACTCCTTCTCCCCTCTCTCCTCCCCCCTCTCTCCTTCCCCCTTCCTTCCCCCTCTCCTTCCCCCACTCTCTCCTTCACCCTCTCTATTTCTCCACTGCTCCTTCCCCTTACTGCCTCTCTCTCCTTCTCCCATCACTTCTTCCCCGTTCCTTCCACTCTCCTTCTCCCCTCTCTCCTTCCCCCCACCTTCTCGCCTCTTTCCTTCTCCCCTCTCTCCTTCCATCTTCCTTCCGCTCTCTCCTTCTCTCCTCTCTGCTTCCCCCTTCCTTCCCCTCTTTCCTTCACCACTCTCTTCTTCCACCTTCTCCTTCTCCCCCTCTCCTTCCCTCTTCCTTCCCCTCTCTCCATCTCCACCTCTCCTTCCCCTGTCCTCACCCTCATTCCTCCCCGCCTCTCTCCTTCTCCCTTCTCTCCTTCCCCCTCCCTTCCCCTCTCCCCTTCCCCCTCTCCCCTCTACTTCACCACTATCTCCTTCTCCCTTCTCTCCTTCCACTGTCTCTGTTCTCCCTCTCCTTCCCCCCTCACCTTCACTACTCTCTCCTTCTCCCCTCTCTCCATCCCCCACCTCTCCTTCCCTCTCTCCTTCCCCCTTCTCCTTCACTAGTCTCTCATTCTCCCCTTTCTCCTCCCCCCTTTTCCCCCCTCTCTCCTTCTCCCCTCTCTCCTTCCCCTCACCTTCCCCCTTCCTTCTCCCCTCTCCACTTCCCCCTTCCTTACCCTTCCTCCTTCCCCCTTCCTTCCACTCTCCCCTTCTCCCCTTCCTTTCTCCCCTCCTTCTTCCCTCTCACCTTCCCCATCTCCTTCCCCCCCTCCTTCTCCCCTCTCTCCTTGCCCCTTCATTCCCCCTCTTTCCTTCACCACTCTCTCCTTCCCCCCTCCCTCTTTCTCCACCTCGCCTTCCCCTTCCTTCCCCTCTCTCCTTCTCCCATCACTCCTTCCCCCTTCCTTTCTCTCTCCTTCTCCCCCTCCTTCTTGCCTCTTTCCTTCTCCCCTCTCTCCTTCCAAATTCCATTCCCTCTCTGCTTCCCCCTTCCTTCCCCTCTTTCCTTCACCACTTTCTCCTTCCCCTCTCTCCATCTCCACGTCTCCTTCCCCTGTCCTCACCCTCTTCCTTCCCTGCCTCTCTCCTTCTCCAAATCTCCTTCCCCCTTCCATTTTCTCTCTCCTTCCCCCATCTCTCCTTCCCACCTCTCTCCTTCTCCCTTCTCTCCTTCCCCCTTCCTTCCCCTCTCTCCTTCCACCCCCTCTCTTTCCCCCGTCTATTTTACCACTCTCTCCTTCTCCCGCCTCTCCTTCCCCCTTCCTTCCCCTCTCTCCTTCCCCCACTCTCTCCTTCCACCCTTTCTCCTTCTCCCCTCTATCCTTCTCCCCTCTCTCCTTCCCCTTTTCGTCCTCTCTCTCTGCTTCTCCCCTCTCTCCTTCCCTATTCCTTTCCCCCTCCTTATCCTCTCTCTCCTTCCCCCTTCCTTCTCGTCTCTCCTTTCTCCTTCCTACCCCATTTCCTTCCCACTCTCTCCTCCCATCTCTCCTTCCCCTTTCCTTCCCACCTCTCTCCTTCCCCACCTTCCCCCCTCTCGCCTTCCCCCCTCTCCTTTACCCTATCCAAGCCCCTCATAATTTTGTAAACCTCTATAAAGTCACCCCTCAGCCTCCGACGCTCCAGGGAAAACAGCCCTAGCCTATTCAACGTCTCACTATAGCGCAAATCCTCCAACCCTGGCAATATCGTTGTAAATCTTTTCTGAACCCTGTCAAGTTTCACAACATCTTTCCGAGACCAGAATTGCACGCAATATTCCAACAGTGTCCTGTACAGCCGCAACATGACCTCCCAACTCCTGTACTCAATATTCTGACCAATAAAAGAAAGTATACCAAACGCCACCTTCACTATTCTACCTACCTGCGACTCCACTTTCAAGGGGCTATGAACCTGCACTCCAAGGTCTCTTTGTTCAGCAACACTCCCCAGGACCTTATCATTAAGTGTATAAGTCCTGCTAAGATTTGCTTTCCCAAAATGAAGCACCTCACATTTATCTAAATTAAACTCTATCTGCCACTTCTCAGCCCATTGGCCCATCTCGTCCAGATCCAGTTGTGATCTGAGGTAAGCTTCTTCGCTGTCCATTACACTTCCAACTTTGGTGTCAGCTGCAAACTTACTAACTACAACTCTTATGCTCACAAACAAATCATTTATATAAATGATGAAAGGTAGTGTACCCAGCACCGATCATTGTGGCACTCCACTGGTCACAGGCCTCCAGTCTGAAAAACATCCCTCCACCACCTCCCTGTGACTTCTACCTTTGAGCCAGTTCTGTATCCAAATGGCTACTTCTCCCTGTATTCCATGAGGTCTAACCTTGCTAATCAGTCACCCATTGGGAATCTTGTCGAATGCCTCACTGAAGTCCATGTAGATCACATCTACCACTCTGCTCTCATCAGTCCTCTTTGTTACGTCTTCAAAAAACTCAATCAGTTTTGCAAGACATGATTCCCCACGCACAAAGCCATGTTGCTTATCCCTAATCAGTCCCTGCCTTTCCAAATACATGTACGTCCTATCCCTCAAGAATCCCTCCAACAACTTGCCCACCACCGAGGTCAGGCTCACTGGTCAAAAGTTCCCTGGCTTGTCCTTACCACCTTTCTTAAACAGTGGCACCACGTTTGCCAAACTCCAGTCTTCCAGCACCTCACCTGTGACTATCGATGATACAAATATCTCAGCAAGAGGCCCAGCAATCACTTCTCTAGCTTCCCACAGAGTTCTTGGGTACACCTGATCAGGTCCTGGGGATTTATCCACCTTTAACCATTTCAAGGCATCCAGCACTTCCTCCTTTGTAATATGGACATTTTGCAAGATGTCACCATCTATTTCCCTACAGTCTATATCTTCCATATCCTTTTCCACAGTAAATACTGATGCAAAATACTCATTTAGTATCTCCCCCATTTTCTGTGGCTCCACATAAAGGCCGCCTTGCTGATCTTTGAGGGGCCCTATTCTCTCCCGAGTTACCCTTTTGTCCTCAATGTATTTGTAAAAACCCTTTGGATTCTTCTTAATTCTATTTGCCAAAGCTATCTCATGTCCCCTTTTTGGCCTCCTGATTTCCCTCTTAAGTGTACTCCTCCTTCCTGTATTCTCTAAAGATTTACTCAATCTATCCTGTCTATTCCTGACATATGCTTCCTTCTTTTTCTTTACCAAACGCTCAATCTCTTTCGTCATCCAGCATTCCCTATTCCTACCAGCCTTCCTCTACACCCTGACAGGAATATACTTTCTCTGGATTCTTGTTATCTCACTTCTGAAGGCTTCCCATTTTCCAGCCATCCCTTTAACTGCGAACATCTGCCTCCAATCAGCTTTCGAAAGTTCCTGCCTAATACCGTCAAAATTGGCCTTTCTCCAATTTCGAACTTCAACTTTTAGATCTGGTTTATTCTTTTCCATTACTATTTTAAATCTAATAGAATTATGGTCGCTGGCCCCAAAGTGCTCTCCCAGTGACACCTCAGTCACCTGCCCTGACTTATTTCCCAAGAGTAGGTCAAGTTTTGCATCGTCTCTAGTTGGTACACCTACATACTGAATCAGAAAATTGTCTTGTACGCACTTAACAAATTTCTCTCCATCTAAACCTTTAACACTATGGCAGTCCCAGTCCATATTTGGAAAGTTAAAATCCCCTACCATAACTACCCTATTATTCTTACAGATAGCTGAGATTTCCTAACAAATTTGTTTCTCAATTTCCCTCTGACTACTGGGGGATCGATAATACAATCCCAATAAGGTGATCATCCCTTTCTTATTTCTCAGTTCCATCCAAATAACTTCCCTGGATGGATTTCCGGGAATATCCTATCCGTTATCAAAAAGGCAACTCCCCCTCCTCTCTTGCCTCCCTTTCTATCCTTCCTGTAGCATTTGTATCCTGGAACATTAAGCTGCCAGTCCTGCCCATCCCTGAGCCATGTTTCTGTAATTGCTATGATATCCCCGTCCCATGTTCATAACCATGTCCTGAGTTCATCTGCCTTCCCTGTTAGGCCCCTTGCATTGAAATAAATACAATTTAATTTATTAGTCCTACCTTGTCCCTGCCTGCCCTGATTGTTTGACTCACTTCTGTTCTCAGCTGTACCAGTCTCAGATTGATCTCTTTCCTCACTATCTCCCTGGGTCCCACCCCCCACCTTACTAGTTTAAATCCTCCCGAGCAGTTCTAGCAAATTTCCCTTCCAGTATATTAGTCCCCTTCCAATTTAGGTGCAATCCGTCCTTCATGTACAAGTCACTCTACCCCAAAAGAGATTCCAATGATCCAAAAATGTGAATCCTTCTCCCATACACCAGCTCCTCAGCCATGCATTCATCTGCTCTATCCTCCTATTCCTGCCCTCACTAGCTCGTAGCTCGTAGCACTGGGAGTAATCCAGATATTACTACCCTTGAGGACCTCCTTTTTAAATTTCTGCCGAACTCTCTGTAATCTCCCTTCAGAATCTCAACCTTTTCCCTTCCTATATCATTGGTTCCAATGTGGACAATGACCTCCTGCTGGCTCCTCTCCCCCGTGAGAACATTCTGCGCCCTCTCGGAGACATCCTTGATCCTGGCAACAGAGAAACAACACACCATTCTGCTTTTTCTCTGCTGGCCACAGAAACGTATGTCTGTACCTTTGACGACAGAATCCCCTAACACAATTGATCTCTTGGAAGCCGACGTACCCCTCATTGCATTAGAGCCAGTCTCAATACCAGAAACTTGGCTGTTCATGATACATTCCCCTAAGAATCCATCACCCACTACATTTTCCAAAACAGCATACCTGTTTGAAATGGGTATATCCACAAAAGACTCCTGCACTAGCTGCCTACCTCTCCTACCCTTCCTGGAGTTAACACATCTATGTGATTGTATCTGAGACATCCCCCCTTGCTATATCTGCCATTCATCACATACTGTTGCTGTTGCAAATTCCTCATCGCTTCTATCTGTCCCTCCAACCGATCCACATGATCTGATAAGATTTGCATCCAACAGCATTTATGGCAGATATAATCCGCAGTAACCCTTAAAATCTCTTTAAACTCCCACATCTGACAAGAAGTACATATCACTGCAAAGGCCATTTTTGCTCCTTCACAATCTACAGACCCAGAAAATACACAGTCTTATTGCTCTACAAACACTGCCCCAGGTTAAATTAATAGTTATGGCTTATATTTTAAGTTTAATCAAGAGACTTATCTCCAAAAACATATAATCAAGAAAGAATCCACTATACTCACTACTGCAGCCTCTCTCTTGGACAGACTTAAAAGAATTAACTTATCTGATTCTATGCTGTGAACTTTGCCCAACAGTTCCTCCAAGATTAGTTGTGAATTTCACTGTTTGTTAATTTTCCCAGATGCACTCCGATGTCCAGCGATACATGAATTCAAACAGCAAAGGCAGTAACAGTGCAGGTTCTCGTTCTCCCTCTCCTCAGGGTCCATTCCAGAGTATTTCCACATTGAGTCTCTTAACCTTTGCAAGAAAGCTGAGGGAGTCTCATCTTTCTCCTGTCTAACCTCAAAGGCTTTAGTCAAATTCTGCGACTTTGGAACTGCCTCTCTTATTCCTTTTAGAATCAGGTCTTTCAATTGCCTCATTTCTTCTCTATGATCCGGGTTTTGATTGTCCGACTGGGGGTCTCTGAGGGGAAATTTCGTCTCTCCCTGTCCCCAATGGAATGTTCCCTGTCCCATATTTTAATGGCTGCTGCTCGTATAAGTCCCCTTTCTTTCCCAGTAAATAGTATATTCTAAATACACATTAACTCTGTCTATGTATACAGACTGGGCCCCAAGAATTGGTCAATTTGTTCAGACAACCCTACAGGATCCTAAACCAGCACGTTAATCTCCTTTTTAAATGTTTTGACCTCCCCACTGGTAAGGGGGGCACTTACAAACCCAATCTCTTTGTCCCTTATTAGTCCCTCCCGAAGGGGATAACTCTTTACGTTCTTCCCCTTTTTTTGTTTTTGTTTTTCCCCCTTAGGCTTTGATTTAGATTCTCCGGAGGCCTCCTCTATATCTACTTTATCTTCCCTTTCTTTCGTTGAGGATTGAGGGTCTGGGACAACAACATCCCCGTCCACCGCCCCTTCTTCCTCCTCTTGTGGGTCATCCGTTCCCTGTCCCTGTCTATCTGTCTCTCCTCCTCCTCCACTTGCACCTAATCTGATTTTATGATACAGTGGGGAAGCAGCCAAGAGGATCCCAGGGGCAGAGGGGGAATCCCTTGTCTTTACTACCATCATTCCCAAACTGCCCTTCCAACAGGACACATAGTCTGCCTCTTCTTGAATAAAAGGTTGTTTTCCATTCACATACAAATCTAAATACTGACATTCCCAATCCTCGTCCGAACCATACTTTGGCCAGAAGACAGCTGGATGAAGGATTGGTTCTTTGGTCCATAATAAACAACAATATTTCCTCATTTTCTTTTTATCTTTTTCCCTTGGATAAGTGTTACTTGTTCATTTCCTCAACATCCTCCCCAACGGACTTTCTGGAGGAATGTTAGCAGGGACTTTTTCTTCCTTTACTTCATTGCAGTTTGACTTACTCTGCCTACCCCTCCATTTCTCAGAGCCCTCACCAGTCCCTCAGCGATTAAATACCCCTTTTCCCGATCACCAAGGCAATATTTAAAAGTCAGTTTTCTTACCTTGGTCTGTGCACAGATTTGCCTGGCCCCGTTTTCTGTATTTTCTATCGACCTCCTTTCACTGTCTGATTCAGATGTCTCTCTTGCGGGATTCGTACCAGTTGCCCAAGGGAGCAGACCAAACCGGGACATGAGACTGCTCCTCAATTGGGAATGGGACGCATCTTCCCAGTGTCCAGGGCCAGCCACTCCCCCGGCGATGGAAGAACATCCCAGACAGGCCCCCAATTGTGGGAAATAGAACCCACTCACTTCAATAATTTCAGTCCGAGACAAGATCTGAAGCAGCAGTATCGTTTATTATAGCGTGGCGCCTATAAGATAGGCAAAACGAGCTTAACGAGTACACAACTTATATACAATTCAATTCTCTTTCCCTCCTCCCACTATTCTAAACCCGGCGCCCATTACTGTTGTTTATCTCTTGCCTTATCCGGCCTCGTACATAACAAAGTATAAGTCTTGCTTGGCCATTTCACCACATCCTGCTGTGGTCCATTGTTAGTGTATCCTCTTCCACTACCATCTGCTTCCTTGCATTGTTAAAGTAACATTTCCTCCCGTTCTTTATCCACACTGAACCTTATGACCTCTTGATTGTGGTTTTATTATGTTTTTGCAGAAGTGGGAAACAGATGCTTATAACTGTTTGTACAATATTAACCTACACCCCCCCCCCTTCCTCTTTCATGACTCAACCTTGTGATTTTTACAGATAACAACATTTATAATGACTCCTCACACTCTGATCCACCAGACACCACATGAAATGGTGTCAGACCCAAACAGGTGAATGGTCACATTGACGGGACTGAGTGTGGAAGGTTCTTGTCCCAATGGAACAGGGATCACCATAAGATGGAACATCATGATGAAGGGATTCCCTCCCAAAGTCTGCTCCACCTTTCAGTCAGACCATGTCTGATCTGATTATTCTCAACCCAACTTTCCTTTCCCGATCTCCACAAGACCCTGTTTCTCCAGGGATCCACCTCCTGGGGGCGGTGCCCAAGCGGGACCGTGATCCCTATTGGTCGGCACCACTAGATCGACAGAGCCCTTACCCAATTGGAGCCGGGGGCTGAGCTTTGTCCGCCCTGAGGTGGCTCGAGGCGCCGCCGTTGAACCGACACTGCGCGAGGGAAGGGAGGGGCGGGGCTTGCGCATGCGTAGCATTTCAAACCGGGAGCCGCGGGAAGGCGGTTGGTTCGTCTTCTCTTCTCCGGGGGTTTCGGCTGCGCTGGACTCAGGAGGTTGGTTTTAAACCCACATCTTCCCCCCGACGGCGTGAAGATCAACAAACTGTTAATGTTCAGATATAGAGTCTGGGGGAGGTAACACCAAACAGCTGTAAACACACAGCAGCATCCTCCGAGGAGCTGGGAAATCCTGAGGGAGGCCTTTTGCCTGAAATGTTCCTTTCCGTGATCCGCGGATGGTGCCTGAGCTGCTGGGCGTTTCCAGCGCCATCCTGATCCTTCCTCACACCTGCCTTTGGCCCCAGCCCTCTCTGCTGTCCGGACCCCCGATTGGCCGACACCACGGCGATCGACAGGCTACGTGACCAATCGGAGCCGGGGAGAGTGTTAACTCCCGCCCTGAAGAGTCGTGCGCAGGTTTGAGGCGCCGCCGTTGAACTGAGTCTGCGCGGAGGTGAACTGCACACGCGCAGTATTTAAACCCGGAAGTGGTAGTGTCTTGTCCTCTGTGTGACAGTTAGACTGCAGCGGTTCAAGAAGCTCATCCACACCTTTTGAATTTGGCAACTAGGAATGAGCAATAAATGCTGGCCCAACCAGCAATGCCCGATTCTCATGACTGAAAAAACCAGAGACAAACTGTGAGAGGCGATTTCGGTTCAAACAATTAAGATGTGCCTGACCCAACAGGCTTCTCTATAATAAAAGACAAGACATGCTTCTTTTGTAAGAACATTTTGTACACTCAAAAGTGGGATAATTTAAATTGTGCAAATGCTGACATTTTATGAGCAGAGTAAAAAACAAGTCCTTGACTGATAAGACTATAGGATAGAAAAACAACTCGAGAGACATCTGCTACAGATTGATAAGACCACTAACACAGACAGAGAAGAATAAGTCCTTGACTGATAAGACTACAGGGTAGAAAAAATCAACTCTGGAGACAGCTGTTGCAGACTTTGTGACGAGGGTGCAGAAATGAAAAATACTGACGGTTTAGAATGTGAACCTCGTGGCTCTTTAGAGCCAAAGAGGGGAGGGACTTGTGCTGTATATAATGAGAAACTTTGTAAGCCTCGGCGCGCCTTTTTCTCAGAAGGGTGCCCAACTCTGCAGACTTGCTAATAAAACTTTGTTTTCCTGAATTTGTCTAGAGCAATTATTAAGAAGCGATTTACGTTTCTAACAAACTTGGGGGCTCGTCCGATCAACACTCCGGCCGCGGGGGGAGCTGAGGAAGGACATCGGGGAAGGTGCACCCTGCCGAGTTCGGCAGTCCCTGATTCCTTGCTTGTCGCCCCGCGCGGCTTGAGCGAGTGACATCCGGAAGGCTCAGGAACACAAAGGCGGGGTGTGGCCGAGGCAGTGGGGACGGTTAACGATCGAGTAATTTCGGTGCACCGAACCCAGGTAAGAAAAAACTTGCGGGGACCGTGTTTCCGGAGGACTGGGGACCTGCGGAGTGCCTGTAGATTTTTCTACAGAGGCGTGGGACTCAGGAATCTAGAGACCGGGGCTCGTCTGTGAGAGATTTTGCAGAGACCGTGTTTGCGGAGGAACGTGGACCTACGGGGTGCCTGTGATCTGTTTCACAGAGACGTAGGGCACAGGAATCCAAAGACCGGGGGTGCCTGCAACGGGACCTGGGCGATCACGGGACTGAAGGTCCGGGAATTGGCTAAATAGTGATAGATTATCACGGGATAATACAAGGATCTCCGATTTTACAAAGTCCTCGGCAATGGGGAATAAGGGATCCAAGGCAAATAAGGGAAAGGTAGGCTTGAACGGAGACGATGACAAATACCCCGGGGTACCTGACGATAGTCTGTTAGGAAGAATGTTAAATAATTGGAATCAGGGTAGGAGAAAAGGAAAATCTAGAAAAAAGATGGTGAAATACTGTCAAACGTGGTCCCAGAAACCTATTCAGGGAGACTCAGTGTGGTGGCCTAGATTCGGCACTGACGAAGACTGGGTCCGGCAAGCTCTAATTTTATATGTCAATTCAAAACCTAATGTTATTCAGGAAGAAAGTGATTACGCCCTTTGTTGGCTGCCGGTCACAATATCTTGCAAAATGAAGGCCACTAATGAAGACTCGAAAAGGCAGAAAGAATGGGAACCGTTAGATCACTTACCGCCGCCCTACGTGACCCCGTCTGCCCCACAAAATGGTCCTTCGGGTGACGACGATTCAGGGGAAGGGGAAGAAAACGGGGAGGAATCACCAGCAGCCTCAGGGGTACAGACTAGATCTCAAGCTGAAAGGAGTCACAGACAAAACCCTGTCTCGATTGCAAGAATGAATCCACTCCGGGAAGTGCCCATGGGGGGCGAGGAAGGAGGGACGGGATATGTGAACGTCCCCTTGACGAGTACTGAAGTACGGAATTACAAGAGGGAGATGAACGGCCTACTAGAGGACCCCATGGGCCTGGCTGAACAATTAGATCAGTTCCTGGGGCCGAATACTTACACGTGGGAAGAGATGTATTCTATCATGGGAACATTGTTCTCTAGCCAGGAGCGACAGATGATACGACAAGCTGCGCTCTTGGTCTGGGAGAGAGAGGGAAGAGCAGGAGGGGAGCAGAAGTTTCCCCTCACCGACCCCGAGTGGGATAAGCAAACGGAAGAAGGACGGCGTAACATGAGGGACATGCGGGAATATTGGGTAAAAGGAATAAGGCAGGCAGCCCCGAAGGGGCACAATTTTACAAAGGCCTTTGGTAATCATCAAAACCCGGAGGAAACCCCTACGGACTTCCTAGACAGGATTAGGAAGAACTTGCAGCAGTTCGCTGGGGTGGATCCTGAGACGGAAGTGGGACAACAACTCATACGGGTAGAGTTTGTATCAAAAGCCTGGCCGGACATATGAAAGAAGTTAGAGAAAATGGATGATTGGGATAGTAAACCTCTAAGTGAACTACTACGGGAGGCGCAAAAGGTATTTGTGAGAAGGGACGATGAGAAGCAAAAGAAGGCGACAAAGATAATGATGCAGACGGTGCAACAAGTGACAGCTGGAAGAAGGGAAAAGGGAGAGCCGTGGCCGAAACAGGAAAAGGGAGAGTCGTGGCAAGAGCAGAGGAAAAGAGAACCGTGGTCAGAACAAAGGAAGAGTGGAGGAACACGAGACCGCGACAGGGAAACGAGGAGGATACTCAGATGTTACTACTGTAATGAAGAGGGACATTTTAAACGAGAGTGCCCCCGCTACAAGCGGGAGGTGCGGTCGTACGCCCTGATGGAGGAAGATTAGGGAGGTCGGGGGTTCCTACCCTTGGGGAAAAAGGAATATCGACAGGAACCCCTGGTAAACTTGAAAGTAGGGCCCCAAGGGTCGGAGATCACATTTATGGTGGACTCGGGAGCCGAAAGATCAAGTATAATCCAAATAACCCCCGGCGCTCGAGCAGGAGGAAAAGTTATGGGGGTATCTGGAATTGGAGGACAGAAATTGCAAGTCCCAGTAGTGGAGGACGTGGAAATTGGGTATGAAAACAGAACTACTAAACGAGACCTCCTTCTACTGCCATCAGCGGGGTTTAATTTGTTCGGAAGAGACTTGCAGGTCAAACTAGGGATTGGAACGGTACCAAGTAACGGGGAAATGGTGGTAAGGTTGTTCACCCTCACCGAAGAAGATGATCAACAAATAGACCCGGACGTATGGTACCGAGAGGGGAACAGAGGGGGTCTAAACATCAAACCTCTCCAAATCACCATGTTACCAGGAAAAGGCCCGGTAAGAAGGAAACAGTACCCGATTGCTATGGAAGGACGGGAAGGGTTACAACCTGTGATAGAAAGATTAATCACAGATGGACTGCTGGAGGAATGTATGTCCCCTTTCAATACTCCAATACTCCCTGTGAGGAAGCCGGATGGGACGTACAGGTTGGTGCAAGACTTGCGGGGGTTGAATGAAGTTGTCCAGGCTAGATACCCGGTGGTACCCAATCCCTACACGTTAATGAGTAAAATTCCCCCCGAACATGAATGGTTCAGTGTAATAGATCTGAAGGATGCCTTCTGGAGTTGCCCCCTTGACAAAGAAAGTCGGAACATTTTCGCATTTGAATGGGAGAATCCCTTCACAGGACGAAAGCGACAGTTAAGATGGACGGTCTTGCCGCAGGGATTCACAGAGTCACCCAACTTGTTTGGACAAATACTGGAGCAGATCTTAGGAGGATTTCAGTGTAACGTGGGGAATCAATTGCTCCAATATGTCGATGATCTCCTACTCTCAGGACTAAGAGAAGAGGAAGTACGAGCAGACACCGTTGCCCTGCTGAACTTCCTGGGGAAACAGGGCCTACGTGTCTCCAGGACGAAACTCCAGTTTGTGGAGCAAGAGGTAAGATATCTGGGCCATTGAGTCAGTAAGGGGCATCGCCGTATCACGCCGGAACGAATATCGGGGATTACGGGTATGCCAATACCCAGGACGAAGAAGGAGATCAGACAATTCCTGGGGCTGGTGGGGTATTGCCGGATATGGATTGAAAGTTACACCACTCTAGTAAAATTTTTGTACGACAAACTCGGACAAGAAGGACAACAGGTGGACTGGTCAGATGAGGAGGAGCAGCGATTTAATATTATTAAAAGTAAACTGATCCGAGCTCCGGTATTGGCTTTACCCACACTGAAGGAACCGTTCCAGTTATATGTCAATAGCGCCGGTGGAATTGCCCAGGGTGTGCTTACCCAGCTGCGTGCAGGGAAGCGTCAGCCGGTTGCATTTTTGTCAAAAATGTTAGACCCTGTGTCATGTGGATGGCCGACCTGTATACAGGCAGTGGCAGCTACGGCAATGTTCGTAGAAGAGGCCCGGAAACTTACCTTTGGAGGAAGAATCACAGTATACTCCCCACATTCAGTTAGTACCATACTGGCTCAGAAGGCTCACCGCTGGTTAACATACTCTCGTATCCTGAAGTATGAGACGATTTTGATGACCGGAGACGATCTTACTTTTGCAAAAGATCTCAGTTGCAACCCTGCCCAGTTTCTATACGGACGTCCTGCAGATGGGGAACAGGAGCATGATTGTGTGGAATTTGTAGACCTGCAGACCAAAAGCCGAGAGGACCTGCAAGAGGCCCCGCTGGGTGAGGGACAGGAACTGTACATCGACGGATCCTCCCGGTGCGTCAGTGGGGTCCGGTACAGTGGCTATGCTGTCGTAGATGGCGCAACAAAACGGACGATCGAGTCCGGACGACTGCCCGGGAACTGGTCAGCCCAATCCTGTGAGTTGTACGCCCTCCAGAGGGCCCTGAAGTTGTTGGAAGGGAAAGTGGGGACCATATATACTGACTCAAAGTATGCATACGGAATCGTTCATACTTTCGGAAAAATCTGGAAAGAGCGAGGATTGATAACTTCCCGGGGAAAAGAATTGGCTCACGAAGAAATGATCAGCCTAACGTTGGAGGCCCTGGCGTTACCTACGGAACTCACAGTAGTCCATGTACCCGGTCACCAGAAGGGGTCGACACCGGAAGCGGTGGGAAACCGCTGGCAGATGAGGAAGCCAAGCGGGCAGCGGTCGAAAAATCCGTCCAATTGTTAACGTTAATACCGTTGAGGGAAGGGCTCGCTAAACAACCCATCTTCACCCAGGGGGAGATTGATAAAATGGATCAATTGGGTGCCCGGCTAGATACTAACGGGAAGTGGACGGTTCCTGATGGGAGACAAGTACTGAACAAACAGATCACCCGGGGTATTCTGCACCGATTACACCATCAGACCCATTGGGGGGTGCAAGCCATGTGTGACACGATCCTGAGAGACTATGTATGCAGGGGGATATACACATTAGCCCAACAAGAGGTAGTCGGATGCCCCACTTGCCGGCGTATTAACCAGAAAGCCATGCGTTCTATGCCAGCCGGTGGTCAGCCCCTCGCAATTAGGCCATTCCAGAGGATCCAAGTCGACTTTACAGAATTATCCCCAGTACAGTGATGGAAATATCTGCTAGTAATAGTAGACCATTTCACTCACTGGGTAGAGGCTTTCCCAACTGCCAAAGCCGATGCACCAACCGTGGCCCGACTATTGTTAGAGAATATAATCCCGAGATATGGCATAATGGAATCTATCGACTCCGACTGCGGGACACATTTTGTTTCTAAACTACACCATTTGATCTGTACTGCCCTGGGTCTCCAATGGAAATTCCATGCACCCTGGCATCCTCAGAGTTCGGGTCGGGTTGAGAGAATGAATGGCACGCTCAAGACCCAATTGACTAAGCTGGTGTTAGAAACTAAGTTACCATGGCCGAAGTGCCTTCCCATTGCCCTATTGAGGATACGTACAGCACCTCGCCGGGATGTCGGGGTTTCCCCCTATGAAATGCTGTTCGGATTACCATATTGGAGTAAGGTTGATGGGTGCCCCACTCTACAAGGGGGAAATGTATTTGTCAGAAACTATTTACTGGCCTTATCCCGTTCTTTTGCAGAACTCCAGAGGAAGGGTCTCTTGGCTCAGACTCCGCCGCTCGACTTCCTCTTGCATAAGGTGGAGCCCGGAGATTGGGTACTTGTTAAGACCTGGAAGGTCGAAAAGCTCCAGCCGTGGTGGGAAGGACCGTTCCTGGTTCTGTCAACAACTGAAGCAGCTGTTCGGACGAAAGAAAAAGGGTGGGCCCACGCATCGAGGATAAAGGGGCCTGTTCCGCCTGAAGGAGAAAGCACTTGGACATGCGGGCCAGGGGACAAGCCGTTGGTGGTAAAACTGAAAAGACAGCGATAATGAACTCTACTTGGACTGCATTGGTGGGGATATTGATCAGTTTACTCCTGTATGTGGGGGAGGGCGAGGAGAGATGTGACAAATGTCGGACTACAGTAAGGCTTGGGATTCGAATCTACTCGGGATCATTTGTGTTTCACTCCCATGTGGACGATTGGTGTTACGATGTGAGTGCACGACACGAATGTTGGGAGGGTGGAAGATCCTATTATCAGGTGTATAATAAAGGATACGGTGGCAAAATCCGTGGATGCCCAATAAATGACCGCTGGGTGTGTGTTAGCAAAACTGGGAGGCGGGACCTATCCTCCGTGTTGCTCAGAGAGCAGGTTGACAGAGTCAAGGAGGCCAAGATACAGAACACTGATCGGGGGTTGGGGAAAGAGCAGGACCGTCAGAGAACGGTCGTGGTCTCTAAAGTGCCATTTGTATACGAAGAGGTAGAAGAAAAGATTGAACTCCCTGATGTTACACAAAACCTGTTTATTGATCTCACCTCTAGAATAGCCACTGTTTTAAATGTTAGCAATTGCTGGGTTTGTGGGGGGGCCGCATATGTCAGAACAATGGCCGTGGACTGGTCAAAGCTTAGACATATGGGAATTGCTGCAAACCACTTGGACTCATGTCAACGAAAGGAAAAGCCAGGGGTGGAGACTGACAAATAGCCCTGAGGGCCAGTTCTGTGTTGAAGGCAAGGGGACCGTGGAGGTAGGGATTAGTCCCTGTCAGAATGTATTGGATGCGACCACGCGAGTATGGTGGCCTGAGGATATTACTTGGTACATTGCAAACCGAGGTCATGGAAATTGCGTTCCATTACGTACTGATTCCTCCTCTGACGAGCTGGGTGCTGATTACTGGAATTGCAGTGGTCCTGGTCCTTATGAGGCCGTCCCTGGGGTAAAGGAGCTGTGGGATGACGTTGTGAGGCAGGGAGGGCCTGCTCCAGATGGCCTATTTTGGATATGCGGTAATCAGGCATACCCCAAACTGCCCATGGGATGGGCTGGGGTATGCTTCCTGGGTCTAATACGACCTGCGTTCTTCCTATTACCCCGGGAGGAAGGCGACGATTTGGGAATTAAACTCTTTGACTCCCTCCGTAGGTTGCCAAGGGATATCCAAGTAGGTGATTGGGGGGATGAGTGGCCACCGGCCCGGATTATTGAATACTACGGGCCTGCTACATGGGCACAGGACGGATCATGGGGATACCGTACTCCTATCTATATGTTAAATTGAATTATCAGGCTCCAAGCAGTCGTAGAGGTTATTACTAACCAGACTGCCCTGGCCCTGGAGTTGCTGGCAAAGCAGCAGGATCAGATGAGGGCTGCTATCTATCAAAACCGACTTGCCTTGGATTATCTGTTGGCCTCGGAGGGGGGCGTGTGCGGGAAATTTAACCTGACTAACTGCTGTCTAGAAATTGACGATAATGGTAAAGCGGTTTTGAAAATTTCCGATGAAATTCGGAAATTGGCCCATGTGCCGGTACAATCCTGGCGTCCTCTTAGTGGCATCGGATGGTGGGATGGTCTCCTGGGTGGTGGTTGGTGGCGCACGGCGTTGCTGGCGGTTGGGGGCGGCGTGATGCTTCTCCTCATATTACCCTGCCTAACCCCCTGTATTCAGTTTTTAATTCAGAAAAATATTTCCCAACTCCAGGCAGTGGCGGTTCCACAACATGGGACGCAGGAACTTAAGGTGCTGTTGCTGCGAAAGACCAAGGATTTCCCGGGCTCTTGGTCAGGCACATCTTAAAAAGAGAAAGGGTGGAATTGTGAGAGGCAATTTCGGTTCAAACAATTAAGATGTGCCTGACCCAACAGGCTTCTCTCTAATAAAAGACAAGACTTTTGCTTCTTTTCTAAAACATTTTGTATACTCAAAAGTGGGATAATTTAAATTGTGCAAATGCTGACATTTTGTGAGCAGAGTAAAAACAAGTCCTTGATTGATGAAACCATTAACACAGACAGAGAAGAATGAGTCCTTGACTGATAAGACTGCAGGATAGAAAAACAACTCGAGAGACATCTGCTACAGATTGATAAGACCGCTAGCACAGACAGAGAAGAATAAGTCCTTGACTTAAAAAAAACAACAACTCTGGAGACATTTGTTGCAGACTTTGTGATGAGGGTGCAAAATGGAGAATAATGACGGTTTAAGAATGTGAACCTCGTGGCTCGTTAGAGCCAAGGAGGGGAGGGACTTGTGCTGTATATAATGAGAAACTTTGTAAGCCTCGGCGCGCCTTTTCTCAGAAGGGTGCCCAACTCTGCAGACTTGTAAATAAAACTTTGTTTTCCTGAATTTGTCTAGAGCGATTATTGAGAAGCGATTTTCGTTTCTAACAATTTGTAATATCTAAGATCCGAGATGTTTGCTAATTCCCCCTTCAGCACATCTTGTCACATTAAAAGACGAATGTGCATGACCCTGTTCACACTTAAAACTCTCCACTTCAGTCGATGGTGCCCCTTCTTGAATCTTTCCTGCCAAACTCTGTTACTGCAGCCTTCAGTCTGTTAAATTCCCTCCAACACTTTCTGCTATCTCCTGTTAATATTATTGTGACCCTATCTGTGCACCAAAGCAGTTGACCGATATCATCCTGATTATCTGCACCAAATCAACACTTGGCATCAAAGCATATGTTGATTTTATTTGTATATTTGAATATCATTTGTACACAGCAAAACAAATGAGAATGAAATACCATAACCTTGCATTAAAAAAACCTTCTGCTACCTGCAAGTTGCAGTAATTTATAATCACTCAGCATTGTTCTGTCTTAACACATTACTTCTCCATGGCAAAGCTGAACCATTGACTAAACTTGCTTTAGTTTTCATCCAGCTTCTTATGCAATAATTTGTGAAACACATAGAACATAGAACATAGAACAATACAGCACAGAACAGGCCCTTCGGCCCACGATGTTGTGCCGAACTTCTATCCTAGATTAAGCACCCATCCATGTACCTATCCAAATGCCGCTTAAAGGTCGCCAATGAATCTGACTCTACCACTCCCACGGGCAGCGCATTCCATGCCCCCACCACTCTCTGGGTGAAGAACCCACCCCTGTCATCTCCCCTATACCTTCCACCCTTCACCTTAAATTTATGTCCCCTTGTAACACTCTGTTGTACCCGGGGAAAAAGTTTCTGACTGTCTACTCTATCTATTCCTCTGATCATCTTATAAACCTCTATCAAGTCACCCCTCATCCTTCGCCGTTCCAACGAGAAAAGGCCGAGAACTCTCAACCTATCCTCGTACGACCTACTCTCCATTCCAGGCAACATCCTGGTAAATCTTCTCTGCACCCTCTCCAAAGCTTCCACATCTTTCCTAAAGTGAGGCGACCAGAATTGCACACAGTACTCCAAATGTGGCCTAACCAAAGTCCTGTACAGCTGCAACATCACCTCACGACTCTTGAATTCAATCCCTCTGCTAATGAACGATAATACTCCATAGGCCTTCTTACAAACTCTATCCACCTGAGTGGCAACCTTCAAAGATCTATGTACATAGACCCCAAGATCCCTCTGTTCCTCCACCTGACCAAGAACCCTACCATTAACCCTGTATTCCGCATTCTTATTTGTTCTTCCAAAATGGACAACTTCACACTTGGCAGGGTTGAACTCCATCTGCCACTCCTCAGCCCAGCTCTGCATCCTATCTAAGTCCCTCTGCAGCCGACAACAGCCCTCATCACTGTCCACAACTCCACCTATCTTTGTATCATCTGCAAATTTACTGACCCACCCTTCGACTCCCTCATCTAAGTCATTAATAAAAATTACAAACAGCAGAGGACCCAGAACTGATCCCTGCGGAACTCCACTTGTAACTGGACTCCATGCTGAATATTTACCATCTACTACCACTCTCTGACTTCGACCGGTTAGCCAGTTTTCTATCCAATTGGCCAAATTTCCCTCTATCCCATGCCTCCTGACTTTCCGCATAAGCCTACCATGGGGAACCTTATCAAATGCCTTACTAAAATCCATGTACACTACATCCACTGCTCTACCCTCATCCACATGCTTGGTCACCTCCTCGAAGAATTCAATAAGACTTGTAAGGCAAGACCTACCCTTCACAAATCCGTGCTGGCTGTCCCTAATCAAGCAGTGCCGTTCCAGATACTCGTAAATCCTATCCCTCAGTACCCTTTCCATTACTTTGCCTACATTGCACGGCTTGGACTTCATTAATCAACAATTCTTTTTAATCCGAACCAGTTGTTTGATTTTTAATCCACACTGACTCCCCTTAAACAGATCTGTCCTCTCCAGTTGGATTTGTGTTGATCTGCTCCTGGTTCTTCCCAGTGTACACAGCACTGGTGCCAAACTCAGCCACCTGTAGTGTTAGAAATGTACTCTCATGGTACTTGAGAGAAGCATATCACATTTTCAAGTTTGCTTGGAGGGGCGGAAGTATGGGGTTATGGTGTGGTTTGTCATGTTATGATGCAGAAAATAAAATGTGACACGGAGTTAGTGACAGAAATGCTGCTGACCTCATCAGTTGACCCTGTTCTCTTGTTCTTCCTTCTTCAATCCATGGATTTTCCAGGTTCGACTACAGATTTCCTGGATCTCTGTGACTGGCCTGGAACAGTGTGCTGAATGGACTCCTCCAATTCACAAGAGGAGCTTTCCCCACTGCACTGCTACCATGGGTTGAATGCTGCATACTGAGGTCCCACAGGCCCACTCTCCTCCTCACTGACTGAAGACACTAGAAACAGGTTATGTCTCATAGGTTAGCCTGGAAGCATTGATTCTGTATCAGTGAATGAAGGCTGTACTCAGGAACAGAAATGAAATAAACTTGCTATCTGAGCAAAAGAATGCTGGCATGCAGGTGCAACAGGTAATTAAGAAGGCAAATGGGATTTTGTCCTTTATTGCTAAAGGAATTGAGTTTAAAAGCAGGGAGCTTATGTTGCAGCTGGATAGGGTGATGGCGAGGGCACACCTGGAGTACTGTGGGCAGTTTTGAGAAAGGATGACAGGAAATGACATCACCATATGACATGGCATCACCATGGGAAGTGATATCACCAACCCAAAGAAACCAAAATACATGAATAGAAAGCAGGAAGATCAACAATGCTTTGTCCAGAGGCTCACTGATGTTGTTACCAAGTATGGTGACAAAACGTCTGAACATGAACCTTCCAACGTAGTGAGAAAACCTGCATCCAGAACCTCAACCTGAACTACAAATCTTCTCAAAACTCAGTAAAGGCTATACGGGCACTATGGGAGGTGAAGGGAGGAGGTGAAAGTCTGGTAGGAGGAGGGCAGGTGCTGAGGAAAGAGACGTGGCTGTAGTAGCGGGTTTGATTCAGGACGTGGCTGAAGAGTGGAACAGAGAAGGTTCACTGGGTTGATTCTGGAGTTGAAGGGCGATGGCTTATGAGCAGAGACTGGGTAGACTGGGATTATATTCATTGGAACTTAGAAGAATCTGGTGGGGGAGATCTTATAGAAACATATGAAATTATGAAGGGAATCAATCAGCTAGAAGTCGAAAGGATGTTTCTACTGACGGGTGAAACTCAGCCAGGAGGGCATAGCCTCAAAACTATCGGAAGCAGATTTATTACTGAATAGAGAAGGAATGTCTTCACCCAGAGGGTTGTGAATCTGTAGAATTCCCTGTCCACTAAGGTAGTTGAGGCTTCCTTAGTAAATGTTTTTAAAGCAAAGCTAGCTAATTTTTTAAACAGTAAAGGAATTAAGGGTTATGGTGGGAGGATGGGTAAGTGGAGTTGAAGACACGAAAAGATCAGCCATGATCTTATTGAAGGGCCAGACAGCCTACTCCTGCTCCTAGTTGGTGTATGTTCTCATGTTCTTATTATCGCTCTTAATGATCCACTTGTCTGAGGTGAAGTCATTTAATTGGAGAATGAAGGCAGAGGGGAACCAATGACATTTTGAGAATTCTGGAGGAGCTCACTGAAGGGCATCTCTGAAAGTTAGAATCGGAAAAATGCTGTTCTGCATTGTAAGAGTTTATGATGAATCATAGTTACATGGAGATGGCAAACGTAGATCCTTTCAAAATTGTCTTTGAGCGAGAAAGGAAGAAACAATCTCGATTTGTTCATCCAGTTGTAATACTGTGATATTGTGAAGACTTTCCTCTAGCATCCCGAACCCTTCAGGTTTAATGCACTGCATACAGGTTCAGAAAAACCTCGTGGTTCGGACAAAGTAAATCCATATTTTTAAAGTTTGTTCCAATGTGCTGTTACAACAACTACCTGATGAAGGAGCAGCGCTTTGAAAGCTAGTGCTTTCAAATAAACCTGTTGGACTTTAAGCTAGTGTTGTGTGATGTTAAACCTGTTACAACATGGTGGGGAACCCTTCTGTTAATTTAACCAAACACGCAGAAAAGTTTACCTCATAATCTGTTAACGTATGAGTGACAGAGAACTCCTCAAATTCCACTATTAGATTAGATTATTTAGATTTGATTAGATTACTTACAGTGTGGAAACAGGCCCTTCGGCCCACACCAACCCTCCAAAGAGCAACCCACACAGACCCAATACCCTACATTTACCCCTTCACCTAACACTATGGGCAATTCAGCGTGGCCAATTCACTTAACCTGCACATTTTTTGGATTGTGGGAGGAAACCAGAGCACACGGAGGAAACTCATGCAGAAACGAGGAGAATGTGCAAACTCCACACACACAGTTGCCTGAGGCAGGAATTGAATCCAGGCCTCTGGTGCTGTGAGGCAGCAGTGCTAACCACTGTGCATATCAATTGAAGCATTAAAGCATATCAATTTATTCTTTAACTCCAGAAGTGAGCATTAAACAACAACTACAAGGTGTATTTACAAAGCTAAAGCTCCTTTCCCTTAAATACTTGTTATCTACCTCTCACACGATAACAACGTACTGGTCCAATAAAAGCCCTTGTTAAAATTACATCAACTTAATTTTCAAAACCAGACAGCGGTTGTTGTCTCTGGTGTCTGTCTTCCTCTGGCTGTGGATCTCCCTGGCTCGTCATCCGTCTTTTGTAACAAAGATGTTTCATATGAAAAAGATACCTTCGATAAGGAGTGTTTTGAATGGCAGGTTGTCACTCCGGATGGCAGGTTGTCATTCTCTCTGGCTAATTCTCAAAATGCCTCCTTATTTATATCCCAAACATCAGATGTTGGCAAAACAGTAAAATTCAAATTAGATTGTTTTTTTGTCTCCTGGGCCATAATTTAAACTGATGGTTTAAAGTCAACTACTGGTCAAAACAACTGAGGTATCTAGTTTACAGCCAACTGTTGCATATTTTCAATTTTCCAGTCCATTTTGAGACTGCTAGTCAGTCACATGACAGTTGCCTGCATTCTTTCACTGCCAAAACACCTTTCACTCTCTCTTAAAGGTACAGTACACACCTTCAACTTCACAACAGTGAAGCCAAACAAACAAGAAATGATATTCTCCACTTCGACATTTTCAAGCTGCCAACAATCATTTATGTGTTAATTCTTCATATACCTCCTATCCATTGTCAAAAGTAAATTGGTGCAAGTATTTGTCTGGGTTTACATCTTTTACTGGGCACTGGATATTATTTCTCAGTAAAGTTCCAACAGTGTCCTGGTTACATTGGACCCTCTGATATTCCATTGGTTTGTAGTTTCCTGACCCAGCTGAGAGTCAGTACAATTGAATTTTGAGCTGTTAGTAGGTAACTAACCAGAGGCCTGTCTACCAAACATGCACACAAGAAACAAGCGGAGGCCATTTGGCCCTTCGAACCTGCTCTGCCATTCTGTAAGATCGTGGCTGATTTGAGTTTAGATGCAACTCTACATTCCTGCAAAATACATTGCCTCACACTTCCCCACATTTCTATAGCTACATTCATATTCACTCTGAAGAAGCCCCACCTAACAATGGATCTCCTCTGGACCTTGAATTGAATGAAATACTGACCTACATTTGTATGAGGGCACTCTCAGTCAGTAACAGAGAGACCACAGGGAACCTGTTTTAGGATGGTCTGGAGTAGTTGGAACAGATGCAACAACTTGAAATAAAATAGCGACCAGTCAGTGAGAGAATTTCAAAGGAGAGCTGAAAATTTCAAGAAGGGGCTGCAAAGAGAAAAAGAAAAGTCCTGGGAACTATCACTCAGTGAGCTGGATTGGAGTGTATCAGCTCGAACAGGTTTCACAACTTCCTTTTTTTTCAAAGGAGTACAGAGGCTGATGTGTGACCTGATAGAAGTATATAAAATTGTGAGAGGGATAGATAGCGTGGGTAATCGTAGTGCTTTCCCCGGGAGGCAATGTCAAACACTAAGAGGTATCGTTTTAAGTGAGAGGTGGAAACTTTAAATAAGATGTGAGAGACAAGTTCTTTAAACAGAGGGTGTCTAGAACACGCTGCCTGGAGAGGTTGGAGAAGTGGTTCCAGTAGCAACGTTTAAGAAGGGTAACACCATGAGCAGAGAGATGGAGTTGGTTGCCATGGCATCATGGTTGGCACAGATGCAATGCGTTGAAGGCCTGTTCCTGTGATGTACTGTTCTATTCTCTATGATTGGCAGGTTTCCAATGTAACACCTTTATTTAAAATAGGAAGAAGATTATGTTACAGATGGAACAAATATAGATTGGATGGCAAGTGCACAGGGGAACAGATAAGTGGCCAAAAGCATTCCAGATAAAATGGAATATGGGAAGATGTGATGTCATGCACTTTGACAGGAAAAATGGACAAGCTGAATATTACTTAAATGAAGAAAACAAGGTAACATCCATGTTCAGCAAGCACGAACAAAAGCAAAGAAGCACTGGCCAATTTTTGAAAAGAAATGGAGTATAAAAATAGGTCGATCTCACTATAATTATATCAGGTACTAATTAGATGACAATTGGCATATTGTGAAATGCTATGTGCCCCTTCTGTAAGGAAGTACATATTGGCATTGGAGACAGTCCAGGGAAGGAACACAGTTACGAAGAGACTATCTGATGAGGAAAGGTTGAGTAGGTGTGGACCTCTACACATTGGAGTTGAGAAGAATGAGAGACTACCCGAAAGAAACCTCTCAGAGTCTTAGGACACATTACAAGGCAGATGTGGAAATATTATTTCTCATTCCAGGCAGTTATAGGGTCAGTAGGTGTAATCTCTGCAAGGTGTTTCCGATTTAAAACAGAGATAAATAGGGACTACTCCCCTGTCTCTGAACCACGAGGCCCTGGTTCAACTCCCACCTGCTTTAGAGGTGTGTCTTCACATTGCTGAGCAGGTTGGGTAGAAAATAGGTTTAAAACAACTAGACTGCAGCTAAGGTAAAGCAGTTTTTTAAAAAAAATTACTTACCGGTAGCAAACAGCAGTGTTTTCCCTTTCATAGAAGGAGTGGGAGCAGTGGGGGAAGTGACGGGGACCAGAGAGGCAGCTGGGAAGGAAAACAGTGACCATATATATCAGCAAGGTGGCTATGGGTGGAAATTCGGAACAGCAAGTAGTCACCTCGTTAGGGGTTTACGACTGGCCCCTCAATAGCAGCAGGGAGATGGAAGAAAGCATAGGTCGGCAGATTTTGGAAAAGTGTGGTGGTAGTAGGATTGTTGTAATGGGTGACTTTAACTTTCCCACTATTGATTGGAACCTCCTTCGAGCAGAAGTTTTGAATGGAGCTGTTTTTGTATGGTGTGTTCAGGAGGGTTTCCTAACTCAGTACGTTGACAGGCTGACGAGGGGAGAGGCCATTCTAGACTTGGTGCTCGGAAACGAGCCGGGGCAGGTATTAGATCTTCTGGTGGGAGACCATTTTGCTGATAGTGACTACAACTGCCTCACATTCTACATAGCTATGGGAAGGAGACGATTAGGCAAAATGGGAGGATATTTAATTGGGGAAGAGGAAACTATGATGCGATTAGACATGAGTTAGGAAGCATGGATTGGGAGCAATTGTTCCATGGTAAAGGCACTACAGACATGTGGAGACTGTTTAAGGAACAGTTGTTGCAAGTGATGAATAAATATGTCCCTCTGAGACAGGCAAGAAGTGGTATGATAAAGGAACCTTGGATGACGAGAGCGGTGGAGCTTCTCGTCAAAAGTAAAAAGGTAGCTTACATAAGGTGGAGGAAGTTAAGGTCAAGCTCAGCTCTAGAGAATTACAGGCAGGTGAGGAAGGAGCTCAAAAATGGTCTGAGGAGAGCCAGGAGGGGACACGAGAAAGGCTTGGCAGAATGGATTAGGGAGAACACAAAGGCATTTTACACTTACGTGAGCAATAGGAAAATGATCAAAGAAAGAGTAGGGCTGATTAGGGATAGCATAGGGAACTTGTGTGTGGAGTCTGAGGAGGTAGGGGAATCTCTAAATGAGTTTTTTGCTTCTGTCTTTATGAAAGAAATGAACTTTGTCGTGAATGAAATCTTTGAAGAGCAGCTGTACATGATGGAATGGATAGAAATAGAGGAAGCTGATGTGCTGAAAATTTTTTCAAACATTAAGATTGACAAGTCGCCAGGCCCAGACCAGATTTGTCCTCAGCTGCTTTGGGAAACGAGAGATGCAATTGCTTCGCCACTTGCGAAGATGTTTTCATCCTCGCTCTCCACTGGAGTCGTACCTGAGGACTGGAGAGAGGCAAATGTAATTCCTCTCTTCAAGAAAGGAAATAGGGAAATCCCTGGCAATTACAGACCAGTAAGTCTCACGTCTGTCCTCTGCAAGGTGTTAGAAAGGATTCTGAGGAATAGGATTTTTGACCATCTGGAAGAGCATGGCTTGATTAAATGCAGTCAACACAGCTTTGTGAGGGACAGGGAATGCCTCACAAACCTTATTGAGTTCTTTGAGGATGTGACTAGAAAAGTTGATGAGGGTCGAGCAGTGAATGTGGTGTATATGGACTTCAGCAAGGCATTTGATAAGGTTCCTCATGGTAGGCTCATTCAGAAGGTCAGGAGGAATGGGATTCAGGGGAAGTTAGCTGTCTGATGCAGAATTGGCTGGCCAACTGTAGACAGCAAGTGGTAGTTGAAGGAATGTATTCTGCCTGGAAATCTGTGGTGAGTGGTGTTCCACAGGCATCTGTCCTTGGGCCTCTACTGTTTGTAATTTTTACTAATAACTTGGATGAGGGGATTGAAGGATGGGTCAGCAAGTTTGCAGACGACACAAAGGTTGGTGGAGTCGATGACAGCTGTTGTAGGCTGCAGCAGGACATTGACAGGATGCAGAGATGGGCTGAGAGGTGGCAGATGGAGTTCAACCTGGATAAATGTGAGGTTATGCATTTTGGAAGATCGAATTTGAAAGCTGAGTACAGGATTAAGGATAAGATTGTTGGCACTGTGGAGGAACAGAGGGATCTTGGTGTGCAGGTACATCGATCAATTAAATAGCCACCCAAGTGGACAGGGTTGTTAAGAAAGCATATGGTGTTTTGGCTTTCGTTTACAGGGGTATTGAGTTTAAGAGTCGTGAGATCTTGTTGCAGCTCTATAAAACTTTGGTTAGACTGCACTTGCAATACTGTGTCCAGTTCTGGTCGCCTTATTATAGGAAAGATGTGGATGCTGTGGAGAGGGTTCAGAGGAGGTTTACCAGGATGCTGCCTGGACTGGAGGGCTTATCTTATGAAGAGAGGTTGACTGAGATCGGACTTTTTTCATTGGAGAAAAGGAGGAGGAGAGGGGACCTAATTGAGGTATACAAGATAATGAGAGGCACAGGTAGAGTTGATAGCCAGAGACTATTTCCCAGGGCAGAAATGACTAACACGAGGGGTCATAGTTTTAAGCTGGTTGGAGGAAAGTATAGAGGGGATGTCAGAGGCGGGTTCTTTACACAGGGAGTTCTGAGATCATGGAATGCGTTGCCATCAGCAGTTGTGGAAGCAAGGTCACTGGGGACATTTAAGAGACTACTGGACATGCATATGGTCACAGAAATTTGAGGGTGCATATATGAGGATCAGTGGTCGGCACAACATCGTGGGCTGAAGGGCCTGTTCTGTGCTGTACTGTTCTATGTTCTAAGTTCTAAATAAACTTCTCTCAGAGTGTATCTGTGGAATTCTTTAATGTAGAAGGCTGCAGAGTCCTCGGTATCTTTTTTTATGGTTCATTTAGAGATCAATAACTTTAGTTCCAATACTTTGTAACTAATGCCATAGTGCAATAATGCAAAGAAATGCTCCTTTAATCGCAAATAATCAATATACATTCAGCACCATTCAGTTTGAACAGGGTTATGAAGTATATGGAAATTTAAGATAATCAGATTTCTAATTAATAAAAGGTTAATGGGGTCAGTACTGCAAACTGTGTGGTTAATGATTATCACTGCAACCATGAGGTTATTGAAGGAAGAAAGAGATTCAATTGGCTAAATTGTCTACTTCTTCTCCTTCCCCCCAATGGTCTTATGGTCTCAATAGCGATAAAAGAAACACGATATTGTGATGAAAAGAGTCTAACCATCCGACAATTAATAGCAGAACCACTGCCTTCCAAAGGCAAGACACAGCATGAAGATATAAATGTTGGCTTTCATGCTTCAGGTTTTTTTAAAGGTTCACTTGGAGTAATATAACTTGAGTTCACGTATTTTATAACAAACAGTATGGTCCAATTATTCAAGGAATTTTCCTTTAATCAAAATTCAGCAACCATTCAGATTGGACAGGTTTCTGGAAGATAAAGTATCACCTGTAAATGTGAGTTAAGGACATTTGTGTAGAAGACAGAGCCACCAATTAGAATGACTTTCAGAAACAGAACAGCTGAAGGAGGGAGGTCATGTGCAGATAGAAACACTTTTGAGTCTTCACTTTGCTGAACAGCCAAGTCATCAATAAATATCAAAATACATTCATGATTTATTTGCATCTGTGCAAAATTGAAACAGAAAAGAGTTGAAGTTATATTATCATAATAGAACATCAGTGTCACCTGTAAATTAGAGTTTATACCTTTGGTTCTCATACTGCAGAAAGCAAAGGTAAAGAACCACTGGAAAAAAACAGAATAAAAGATTTCCAAGATGACAGCACATCAGAGAGTTCACAGCTGTCTGAAAAGATTGCAAATGTTTGTATTTGGTCCCTTGTTTCCGAAAGTGAGACACCAGAATTACAAGATGATGTCTAATAGATACAATAGAGCAATAGGAGAAAAATGTTCCATTAGCCAAGAGGTTACAAAGTGGAACTCACTGCCACGTGGTATGATAGAAACACATAACTTTCAATTCATTAGCAGAAAGTTGGATATATATGGACAAGATCTAGAAAATGGTTGAATTGGAGTATTCTATAGACCTTTGACAAAAGCATGGAATAATAGAACAAATTTTCCATAATCTGTTATAAAAGTGAAAGTGCTGACAAAACTCAGCAGGTCTGTGAATGCCTGTGGAGAGAGAAAAATAGAGTTGACATTTGGAGTCTAATATAACTGTCCTTCATAACAGAAGAACTGCACATTTGTCCTATACAGCCAAATTCTACATTGTATGTATCTGGTGATTTACAGCTCTGAACTGTAACTCAGATGTATCTACCTAGCAAGAGATGAATTAATTACAAAAGGAATGGGAAATCCTTTTCAGTACAAAATAGCTGAATCAGAGAGCAAAAGTCACAATGTCCTTTCACAAACAAAATGGTATAAACATTATTAAAGAACATCATGCTGTTTCCTAAACCATGCAATTGTTCTGCTATTGTTCAACATTTCAGAATACTAGTAATTCCTGGTATCACTCATTCTGTAGAATTGAGCTACACATTTCATTCAATGACTGGAAACAACAGGACAGTTTGTGCTCATTTCCTTATTTTATTGATTAATTCAACAAATGTCAACAATGGATATTTCAGTGCATTCATGAACTGCTCTCTGAACTTTGACTGAATCACCCCATAAATAAAAGTATTGGTGCAGCAACTCAAACTCAGCAGCATAAATCCAGCCTGCTGAAATAAATACAATGAGCCCTCATAATGTTCTGGATTTGTTCCTGTAATATTATAGTATAAAAAATGTAGAACATACATTGACCACAGCAGTATGAAGCTGGCTGATATAGTGAAGAGTAGAATTGCTGATTTCCATCTGCTCTCCACCTCTGGGTCTTTATGATTTCCTCCTTTACACTGCCCTCTCAGTCGCTTACGGACTCGACTGGCTACCAAGATGTGTCTGACTGTCAGTGCATTGAGCAATAAAATTAAAGCAAATGGAAGCAATGGGGTTAAAACTGTGGCAAACCAATCAAAACCCACCCATCCTGGCTCAGTATAATAGCTTGCTTTTGAATCACAAAACCATGACACATTGTCAATTATTTCTTTGGGTTCAATTACAAAATACAAGGGAATATTTTTTAAACTGAGCAGAATCCAGGTTGATGCTAGAACCACAGCTGCAGTTCTGTTTGTACAATATTTAGTTTTCAGCTTCTGGCAACAAATGGCAACAAATCGGTCAAATGAGAAAGTGATGGTGAACCAGACTGAACAATCTATTGATGCATGAACTAGATGAGTGAGAAAACTACACACAGGAGTGATTTCCAGAACAGATCGTGGAAAATAATAATGGGTCACCTGTGACAGTATGACATCAGTTATAATGACCAAAAGATCTGCAGCTGCCATAGCCACGAGATAATATGTAGTGCATGTGGATAGTCCACATTTCCCTTGGGACAGGATCATAATCGCAACCAGGTTAACTGTAAGAAAGACAAGAGGAAAGACACACTAAATTACTTATAAAACAACCACCACATCTGAGTCCAGAGACTAGAGAGTGGATACTTACTCTTAAAATTCATTGATTTGGGAGGGTAAAGAGAATCTTTTTAAAATGTGAATTTCCACGCTGGCATGATACAACCTTCTTTCTTTTCCTTTTAACAGTGTCAAGATGCAATGTTACTGAAAAGGATAATTGGCTGCATTATTTCAATGTGACTGGCACCATGCAAGGTAACCTTTAGCTGTGATCTACCCGCACTCACTGACTTTGAAAACTGGGTCACTGAAGAGATGCAGAAACAATTTTTCTCACTATTTGAAACTTCAAGGATGGCCAGAAAATGAAGTGCCAGACTAAAGTAAGGTTTTTTCATAGATATTCAGTGCAATTTTGTTCGAGATCCAGCAAAAGAAAATGTAAGCATAAGTAGGTTTTAGAGCAAAACTGGAAGGGGAGAGGCAGTTGCTGAAGGAATAAGGATCATGTGCTGAAGGAGCATAGAATGGTCAACAACTCAGTCACTGAATTTATGTCTAGACTTGACAGATGCACAGGAAACCTCTTCAGGACTAGAGAAGTGAACATATTAAATTCATAGAAGTAGAATTACTTAGTTTTTTCAACCAGAAGGATTTTGTGACCTGGGCTCCTGGACAGGAAGGAGGTGAACATTAACCCAAAGGTAACAGAAGGAACACTCTACTATAAATAAGAGTTTGTTCTCCAACAGGGGAGTTCTGATTCCACTAATATTAAATTATGTGAATACAAATCGTAAAGAGACAATTAACATCATTGTGTTCATGTTACATACTTTCTTTCCTAATTGGTAAGACACCACACATACAGGTCACGACTTTAACTGAGTTTGGGGATAACGCTAAAACATTCGACAAGCTTCTTGTTAACATTTTATTTTGCAAATTGCTGAATGATGATAAATGGAGTTTCATCAAAGTTGGTATTGGGACAATATTTGCTCACCATTAGTACAAACAGATCATTCAAGCAGTTGGATGTATTAAAATAGTTTATTCAATGAACCAAGCATTTCATTATTAAAAGTTTACCATTATCATTTATGGCTCTGGGACTCACATCATTATTGTGAAAAGACAGCACATTTGTACTTCAGTTACACTTTCCTGAACTCAGAGGGACACTTCATTGAGTTATACCTGAAAGAGTGAAAGCCTATATGAAAGTTGGTTGAATCCTATTAAAGGACTGGTTTATCCAATCTTACTTCCAGAAGTGGAATGAGCAAGAAATAAAACAAAAGCTTCACTCAATATATTAGTGAGAGAAAAAGACACACTTATGGCTGAGAGATTGGAGCGTCTCCATGTGCATAAAAAAATAACATTATTATTTAATTAGATTAGATTCCCGACAGTATGAAAGAGGCCCTTTGGCCCAACAAGTCCACACCAACTCTCCAAAGACCAACCCATCCAGACCCATACCCATAGCCTATATTAACCCCAGACTAATACACCTAATACTATGGGCAATTTAGCATGGCCAATTCACCTGACCTGCATACCTTCAGCTTGGGAGAGGAAGGGTAGTAATGAAGGGTATGTTGATGAGTTTGATCTTAGAGTAGGATAGAGTAGCATTGATAGCTGAAGGGTCTGTACTGTACTATACTGTTCTATATTCTTAGAATCACTGTTACTTTAATATTTTTGCTAATAAGCGCATTAAGGGATTCAATGTTAACTACTCGCTGGCAATTAAAACATTTAGGGCAATACCCAGAGGAAGCCAACACAGACACAGGAAGAATGTGCAAACTCCACACAAACAGTTGCCAGAGGCTCGAATCAAACCAGGATCCCTAGCACTGTGAGGCAGCAGTGCTAAACATGCTGCCCCTATACTGGGAAAAACATGTCATTGCATGGGTAAGAGCACTGAATGTGGTGCTGGAATAGCACATCATTTCAGCAGCATCCAAGGAGCAGGGGAATCGATGTTTCGGGGTTTCTCCTGCTCCTCGCATGCTGCCTGACCTGCTGTGCTTTTCCAGCACCACATTTTTAACTCTGATTTCCAGCATCTGCAGTCGTCACTCTCTCCTACTATAGGAGGATTGCCCTGAATGTTTTAATTGTCAGTGAGTAGTTAACATTGAATCCCTTAATGTGCTTATTAGCAAAAATATTAAAGTAACAGTGATTCTAAGAATATCGAACAGTATAGTACAGTACAGACCCTTCAGCTAACAATGCTACTCTATCCTACTCTAAGATCAAACTCATCAACATACCCTTCATTACTATCATCCAAGTGCCTCTCCAAGAGTCGCTTAAATGTCCCTAATGTCTCTCGCTCTGCTACCACTGCTGGCAGTGCATTCCACTCTCTGTGTAAAGAATCTACCTCTCAGATCTCCCCTAAACCTTCCTCCAATCACTTAATAATTACACCCCCTTTGATACACATTTCCTCCCGGGGTAAAAGTCTCTGGTTATTCAGTCTATCTATGTCTCTCATTATCTTGTACACCTTTATCAAGTCTCCTCTCATCCTTCTCCGCTCAAATGAGAAAAGCCCCAGCACCCTCAGCCTTTTGTCATTAGATATATGCTCCAGTTCAGGCAACATCTTGGTAAATCTTCTCTGCACTCTCTCTAGAGCTTACACATCCTTCCTATAATGAGGGGACGAGAACTGACACAAATTTCTAAGTATGGTCTAACCAGGGCTTAATAGAGATGCAGCATGACTGCATAATTTTTAAACTCAATCCCTCTGCTAATGAAAGCCTACACCCCACACCCCTTCTTAACAACGTTATCAACTTGGCTCACAAGTTTTAGGGATCCATTATCCCTCTGTTCCTCCACACTGCCAAGAATCCTGCATTTAACCCTGTACGCTTCGTTCAAATTTGACCTTCCAAAGTGAATCACCTCACTCTTCTCCAGGTTGAACTCTATCCGTCAATTCTCAGCCCATTCTGCACCCTGTCAATGTCTCCCTGTAACCTACAACAGCCCTCCACATTATCCACAATTTCACCAATCTTCATGTCATTGGCAAAATTACTAATTCACACTTCCCCTTCCTCATCCAAGTCATTTCTAAAAATCACAAAGAGCGCAGGCCCCCGAACAGATACCTACGGAATACCCCGGTCACCGAGCTCCAAGCTAAGACTATAAGGCCATAAGACCATAAGACATAGGAGTGGAAGTAAGGCCATTCGGCCCATAGAGTCCACTCCGCCATTTAATCATGGTTGCTGGGCACTTCAACTCCACTGACCCGCATTCTCCCCGTAGCCCTTAATTCCCCGAGACAACAAGAATCTATCAATCTCTGCCTTGAAGAAATTTAGCGTCCCGGCCTCCACTGCACTCTGCGGCAATGAATTCCACAGGCTTACCATTCTTTGGCTGAAGAAATATCTCCGCATTTCTGTTCTGAATTTACCCCCTTTAATTCTAAGGTTGTGTCTACGGGTCCTAGTCTCCTCACCTAACGGAAACAATTTCCTAGCATCCACCCTTTCCAAGCCATGTATTATCTTGTATGTCTCTATTAAGTCTCCCCTTAATCTTCTAAACTCCAATGGATGCAATCCCAGGATTCTCAGCTGTTCCTCATATGTTAGACCTACCATTCCAGGGATCATCCGTGTGAATCTCCGCTAGACACGTTCCAGTGCCAGTATGTCCTTCCTGAGGTGTGGGGACCAAAACTGGACACAGCACTCCAAATGGGGCCTAACCAGAGCTTTATAAAGTCTCAGTAGCACATCGCTGCTTTTATATTCCAACCCTCTTGAGATAAATGACAACATTGCATTCGCTTTCTTAATCACAGACTCAACCTGCAAGTTTACCTTTAGAAAATCCTCAACTAGCACTCCCAGATCCCTTTGTACTTTGGCTTTACGAATTTTCTCACCGTTTAGAAAGTAGTCTGTGCTTTTATTCTTTTTGCCAAAGTGCAAGACCTCGCATTTGTTCACGTTGAATTCCATCAGCCATTTCCTGGACCACTCTCCCAAACTGTTTAGATCCTTCTGCAGCCTCCCCACTTCCTCAGTACTACCTGCCTGTCCACCTAACTTCGTATCATCTGCAAACTTTGCTAGAATTTCCCCAGTCCCTTCATCCAGATCATTAATATATAATGCGAACAGCTGTGGCCCCAACACTGAACCCTGCGGGACACCGCTCGTCACTGGCTGCCATTCTGAAAAAGAACCTTTTATCCCAACTCTCTGCCTTCTGTCAGACAGCCAATCCTCAATCCATCCCAGCAGCTCACCTCGAACACCATAGGCTCTCACCTTGCTGAGCAGCCTCCCGTGTGGCACCTTATCAAAGGCCTTTTGGACGTCTAGATAGACCACATCCACTGGGTTTCCCTGATCTAACCTACTTCTCACCTCTTCAAAGAATACCAACAGGTTTGTCAGGCATAACCTCCCCTTATTAAATCCATGTTGACTTGTTCTAATCAGACTCTGCTCTTCTAAGAATTTAGAAACCTCATCCTTAATGATGGATTCTAGAATTTTACCATCTGAATACTTTCCATCTGCTATTACACTCTGCCTTCTATGGGGCAGCCCATTCTATATCCAGCTGGCTAACTTTCCCAATATCCCATGCCTCCTTACTTTCTGAATGAGCCTACATTGGGGAACCTTATCAAACGCCTTGCTAAAATCCATATAAACCACATCCACTGCTCTCCCTTCATCAATGTCTTTTGTCACATCCTCAAAGAATTCTGTAGGGCTTGTGAGGCATGACTTGCCCTTCACAAAACCAAGCTGACTATCTCTAATCAAGCTTTGCTTTCCCAAATAAACATAGATCTTGTCTCTCAGAATCCTCGCCAATAATTTATCCACCACAGATTGGTGGCTAAGACTGGCTGGTCTTTAATCCCAGGGTTATCCTTATTCCCTATCTTGAACAAGGGAATAACATTTGCCACCTTCCAATTATCTGATACTACTCCTGTGGGCAGTGAGGATGTGAAGATTATCAGCAAAGATGCAGCAATCTCTTCCCTTGCTTCCGGTAGCAACTTTGGTTATATCCCGTCTGGCCCAGGGGACTTCAATATCCTTATTTTTAAAAGCATTTCCACCACATTCTCCATCTTACCACCAACATGTTTGAGCATATCAGCCTGTTTCACACTGTCCTCACAAATGACAAAGTCCCTTTCACTAGTGGATGCTGAAGCAAAGTATTAATAAAGGACCTCCCCACCTCCTCCGACTCCAGGCATAACCTTCCTTCATTATCCCTGATCTGGCCATCTACTGTAACTCTGGCTATCCTCTTGTTCCTCACATAAGTATAGAATGCCTTGGAGTTTTCCCGCCAAGGCTTTTCATGTCCCCTTCTAGCACTTCTTCAGCTCTTTCTTCAGTTCCTTCCTGGCGACCTTGTAACTCTCTAGAGCCCTGTCTCATCCCTTGTCACCCAAGGTTCCTTCACCCTACCAACCTTTCCTTGCTGGAGTGGGACAAACCTATCCAGCACTCACAGTAAGAGCTTCCGAAACAACTTCCAGATTTCCGTCCTGCATTTCTCGAAGAACATCTGTTTCCAATTTATTCTCCACAGCTCCTGCTTAATAGCACTATAATTCCCCCTCCCCTAATTAAATACTTTCCCAAGCCATCTACTCCTATCCCTCTCCATGACTATAGTATAGGTCAGGGAGTTGTGATCACTATCACTGAAATGTCCTCCCACCGAGAGAGCTGATGCCTGACTTGGTTCATGGCCAAGCATTCAATCCAATATGGCCTTCCCTCTTGTTGATTCCATCCTGAACATACCTGACAAAATCTGCTCCCATTCAAACTATTTGCACTCAAAAGGTTCTAACCAATATTCACGAAGTTAAAAATCACATAACACCAGGTTTTAGTCCAACAGGTTTATTTGGAAGGACTAGTTTTCGAGGTGCTGCCTCTTCATCAGGTGGTTGTCACTTTTTATCTTTGTCAACCCCAGCCCAACCCGACTCCTCCAAATCATGAATATTAGCGAAGTTGAAGTCACCCACAACAAATCTGTTACTTCTGCACCTTTCCAAAATCTGTCCCTCCATCTGCTTCTCCTTGTCTCTGTTGTGATTTGGGGATCTGTGGAAAGCTCCCAAGAAAGTGACTGCTCCCTTCCTGTTTTCTGACTTCCAGCCTCTTTGATGACCTCCCTTTCTGCTGCTGTGATACTATCTCTGATGAGCAATGCCACGCCCCTCTCTCTTTTACCTCCCTCCCTCTTCCTTTTGAAACATCTAAGCCCCGGACCATCCAACAACAATTCCTGTCCCTCTGATACCCAACTGTTAAAGTAAAATCTTAAATTGCCCATTGTTACCTTCATTGAACAAGAATGAAAATCTGTGGATGAGAAATCAATTATCTACAACCTGGTACCATCGTAACCTCATTTCTATACTAAACCAAGCAGTATTGGAGAAATTGAATACATTTCACACCAGTGGGTAACCTACACTCAGTACAGTTTGACAAAGGGAAATGTGGTTAATACACAAATACTATTGCAAGGTGTTCCCCTCCTGTTGGCCAACCACACTCAATATAATTTGACAGTAACAAAAATTCTCAGCTATTCCTTCATCATAAGGGCTGACTGAGCTAAGATCTGAGTCAACGATGCAAAATGTTTCAGCACAGACAGAAGGTTATTCAGTATACACAGGAAGTTAACAAAAAATAGCGTTTTATATTCACTAGAACATAATTAAGAAAAAAAACTCTATTAGTAATTCAGGACACTTGAGTTCAAGAAAAAATATTTTGCTGAATGCATATACAAAGCTGGTCAGTGGAACACCATGTTCCAGTACAAATCTGAAAAGTAGGGATAATCTTCACCCACCAGATGTACGTACATACTCACACACACACACACACACACAGGCAGACACACACGGACAGACGGACCCACACAAACAAAAGCATGTTTAAAGACCATCAATTATTACCCACACTTACCAGGAACACCAATAACAGCAATAATGGTGTTGTATATTTTTTCAACCTGTTCAAGTGTATCAATCATTCTCTCCTGCCAATTCTCTGAAATCCGTTCTGAAGGTATATATGCCTGCAACTGGTAATTTATGTACAGTGGGTTAGACATGGGCCATTGAGTTTACATGAAGGCGTAAAAATTAGATTGTTTCTGTCTAACTGAGCGGATGACGACAGCCTAACTAAATCCCTTCTGTGATTCATAATGATGAAGCAATTGAATTGAAAATTAAAAAAAAACAACAGGCTGGAGAATTCTGTTCGCACTTGTCAGGTAATGATAATTGCAGCATATATTTTCCAGCAACGGCTCTGTCCTTTGTAATATGACCAGTGTCAATTCTAGATTTCATTGTTTCAGGGTTGCCTTCACTGTATTGTGTATATTAATTAAGTGATTATCAGATCACAGAGCCCCCTCTTTGTCATATGATACTGAGTACTTCATGTCTATGGAAACTTTTATTGATATGAAATCACGACATATATACAATACCTTGAGCGAACAGATTTGACTGATACAGCATCTCAGGCTAACAGAATTGCCAAAGAGGGAATGCAGAATTGGCAAAATATAAGCTACCATTAATGAGCCATTATCGCAAGGGTTTCCCTGTCACTAAAGAAAGATTGTTGCTGATTGTTTCTTTAAGAAATAGAAGGCAAAAGGGTGGCCTTATACAATCAATATGAACACAATATGAAAGTGTGTGATGGGGCAAGGGAGGACAATATGGTTTCTGTTACAGGCAGGACTAACATGCACAGCCATAAATATTAAATAGTCATTCCAAAAAGGAATGGAAGATTACTCAGGGAGTGGCTATTGTGGCAATTCTCTTTCATAAGTGTCAATTGATACAGGAGCATTGTGCCATCATGAGGAAGTACATCAGGAACAAGCAGGTGAAAAGCTTATTTACCCCTTTTGACCATGTTCCACAATGTAAGTTAGTTACAGCAATTCTGCAGCATTCCTTAGTTTGGCTGCCTTTGCCTCATATTCCTTACTGCTTGTGCTGATTAAAACAAAACTGACAAACATAGTTCACATGGATCAATTAATCTTGGATTCATTTATGATTGGTGGCAGAATGTACTAAATATCTTTATGGGTTAAAATGTTTCCAAATTTCCTCCCTGTAATATCTGTTTGCAGATTTTTAGATTATTCTCCCGAGTTTTAGATTCTGAGCAGATGGAAATTGTTGCTCATTCCTGAAGAGATTATAATGCAGACGGACAGATGGACTCCGTGGAATCTGAGTTCCCTGATTGGGACTGTTAATCAAGGAGCCCTGGCTGACAGATATAAACAGGAATGCGCGGGGTTCTGCTCACTCTCGGCTCTGAGCTAGCTGGGTCAGTGTCATGTACTATGCATGGGTCAGTGTTAGAAATGGGGAAATGTGTTGTTTTTGTTGATATAGAAAAATCAGAGTGTGCATACAGAAAACTATTAACTCAGCAAGTATTTCGGCAAATTTATCTTTATCTTTAGTGTATAATTGTGTTGAATTAGGTACTAACTTTGGTGCATAATTATTAAAGCAAATAAGTTCTTTTAAAGTTTTGGTCGCAGCAAAATAGCTGAGATAACTGAAATGCTTGAGCTAGGCAAAAAGAGATACAATTGTATGTTCAAGAATGGAATGTACCACGGAAGTTGTTACAAGATGTTCAACTCGTTTCTTGATGTTCTTTTAACAAAATATTCCTTGTGTCAGCACTTACTTAGAGGAGGGTCGCCAACTTGGGGAAGGGGAAAGTAATAAGGGAAGTAATAAGAGCGCAGCTGGGTAGTGGTATGGCGGAGTAATAGAGATTGGGTAATTAGGAGTCTGGAGACATGACATCACGCAGCTCAAAGGTATAACTGTATACTAACCTGAGTTCTAATTTGCTTATGCAATTGAAGCCCTCACTTGCAAGTTCGTAATAAATTGTCTTGCTTCCGGATTTGTTGGTCTAATCTAAAATTTTATTAAGTTTGTTTCTTACAGTCAGTAAAAGGTGACTTGGTGATGGGATACCAGCCTTCATGGAGTTTTTTTTCAGTTTTCACCTGTGCCTCCAATATCAGAGACACCTCATTGATGACACTGCCCTGTCTTCTCTCACTGAGACCTTTCATTATCTTATCCAGTGACCCTGTATGAAGGCCATAAGTCTGGCTTTGAACATCTGCTGCATGTAACTGTCAATCCCTTTGAGTCATCTTGTGTTAACTAAAAAATCCCTGGCAGCTATTTTAAGTCAACTTCAGTCATGGACAGCTGCAAGAACTCCCCCAAAAACTCCTTGGCCCAGACGCCGAGTGAGCGTATGTAACTTATGGGACATACCTGCTACCTCTGCTATCATAACCAGTAAGGGTGGGGGGGGGGGGGGGGTCCCGTGTTATCACTCTTTGATACTTCAAATGCTCTTACAGACCAGTGTTACCAACACAATCTAAATTACAAATCGTGTTACTATAGTTACAGGAGTTATGATCTTGATCCATGGGTGTAGATCATAGAACATAGAACATATTACATTACAGCACAGAACAGGCCCTTCCGCCCACGATGTTGTGCCGACCATTGTTCCTCATGTATGCAACCTGAAATTTCTGTGACGATATGCATGTCCAGTAGTCTCTTAAATGTCCCCAATGACCTCGCTTCCACAACTGCTGCTAGCAACGCATTCCATGCTTTCACAACTCTCTGTGTAAAGAACACCCTCTGACATCCACTCTATACTTTCCTCCAACCAGCTTAAAACTATGACCCTTTGTGTTAGACATTTCTGCCCTGGGAAGTAGTCTCTGGCTATCAATCTCTATCTATTCCTTTCATTATGTTGCATACCTCAATTAGGTTCCCTCTCCTCCTCCTTTTCTCCAACGAAAAAGGTCCGAGCTCAGTCAACCTCTCTTCATAAGATAGGCCCTCCAGTCCAGGAAGCATCCTGGTAAACCTCCTCTGAACCCTCTCAAAGCATCTACATCTTTCCTATAATAGGGCGACCAGAACTGGACGTAGTATTCCAAGTGCGGTATAACCAAAATTTTAGAGAGCTGCAACAAGATTTCACGACTAATAAACTCAATCCCCCTGTTAATGAAAGCCAAAACACCATATGCTTTCTTAACAACCCTGTCCACTTGGGTGGCTATTTAATTGATCGATGTACCTGCACACCAAGATCCCTCTGTTCCTCCACACTGCCAAGAGTCCTATCCTTAATCCTGTACTCAGCTTTCAATTTCGAATTCCAAAATGCATCACCTCGCATTTATCCAGGTTGAACTCCATCTGCCACCTCTCAGCCCATCTCTGCATCCTGTCAATGTCCTGCTGCAGCCTACAACAGCCCTCTATACTGTCAACAGCACCTCCAACCTTTGTGTCGTCTGCAAACTTGCTGACCCATCCTTCAATCCCCTCATCCAAGTTATTAATAAAAATGACAAACAGTAGAGGCCCAAGGGCAGAGCCCTGTGGAACACCACTCACCACTGACTTCCAGGCAGAATATGTTCCTTCTACTATCACTCGCTGTTGGCCAGCAAATTCTGTATCCAGACAGCTAAGTTCCCCTGTATCCCATTCCTCATGACCTGCTGAATGAGACTACCAGTGGGAACCTTATCAAATGCCTTGCTGAAGTCCATATACACCACATCCACAGCTCAACCCTCATCAACTTTTCTAGTCACATCCTCAAAGAACTCGATAAGGTTTGTAAGGCATGACCTGCCCCTCATAAAGCCGTGTTGACTGCATTTAATCAAACCATGCTCTTCCAGATGGTCATTAAATCCTCTTCCTCAGAATCCTTTCTAACACCTTTCAGATGACAGACGTAGAGACTTACTGGTCTGTAATTGCCAGGGATTTCCCTATTTCCTTTTTTGAAGAGGGGAATTATATTTACCTCTCTCCAGTCCTCAGGTACGACTCCAGTGGAGAGCGACGATGCAAAGATCGTCACAAGTGGCGAAGCAATTGCATTTCTCGTTTCCCAAAGCAGCCGAAGACAAATCTGGTCCGGGCCTGGCGACTTGTTAATCATAATGTTTGACAAAATTTTCAGCACATCAGCTTCCTCGACCTCTATCCATTCCAGCATGTGTACCTGCTCTTCAAAGGTTTCATTCACTACAAAGTTCATTTCTTTCGTAAAGACAGAAGCAAAATAAACACATTTAGGGCTTTCCCTACGTCCACAGACTTCAACAAATTTCCCTATGCTATTCCTGATCTGCCCTACTCTTTCTTTGACCATTCTCTTTTTCCTCACATAAGTGTAAAATGCCTTTGTGTTCTCCCTAATCCATTCTGCCATGCCTTTCTCGTGCCCCCTCCTGGCTGTCGTCAGACCATTTTTAAGCTCCTTCCTCGCCATCCTCTCGAGCTGAGCTCGACCCTAACATCCTCCACCTTATGTAGGCTACCTTCTTCCTTTTGACGAGAAGCTCCACCGCTCTCGTCATCCAAGGTTCCTTTATCTTACCACTTCTTGTCTGTCTCAGAGGGACATATTTATTCATCACTTGCAACAACTGTTCCTTAAACAGTCTCCACATGTCTATAATACCTTTACCATGGAACAATTGCTCCCAGTCCATGCTTCACAACTCCTGACTAATCGCATCATAGCTTTCTCTTCCCCAATTAAATCTCCTCCCACTTTGCCTAATCCTCTCCTTCTCCACAGCTATGTAGAATGTGAGGCAGTTGTGGTCACTATCACCAAAATGCTCTCCCACCACAAGATGTCATACTGCCCCGGCTTGTTTCCGAGCACCAAGTCCAGAATGGCCTCTCCCCTCGTCGGCCTGTCAATGTACTGAGTTAGGAAACCCTCCTGAACACACTTTAAAAAAACAGCTACGTTCAAATCTTCTGCTCGAAGGAGGTTCCAATCAATATTGGGAAAGTTAAAGTGACCCATTACAACAACCATACTACGTCCACATTTTTCTAAAATCTGCTGACCTATGCTTTCTTCCATCTCCCTGCTGCAATTGGGGGGGCCTGTAGTAAACCCCTAAAGAGGTGACTGCTCCCTTGCTGTTCCTATTTTCCACCCATACTGACTCAGTAGGCAGATCTTCCTTGACAATGGAAGCGTCTGTAGCTGTGATACCCTCTCTGATTAGTAGAGCGACACACCCTCCTCTTTCTCCCCCCTCCCTATTCTTTTTAAATGTTCTAAACCCGGGAACATCCAGCAACCATTCCTGCCACTGAGAAACCCATGTCTCTGTTATGACCACAACATCATAGCACCAGATCCACTTAGATCCATGCTCGAAGTTTATCACTTTTATTCCTGACACTCCTTGCGTTAAAGCAAACACACTTTAACTGATCCCTTGGTTTCTTCCCAGGAAAATCCTTCCCACTTTTAGATGTATCATTTCAGTTACACCAAACTGTAAACTTTTGCTATAAATTCTGTCTTACAATCGTGTCCTCCACAATCACCTGATGATGGAGCTGTGCTCTAAATGCGAGTGCTTCCAATGACATCTATTGGACTATAACCTGATATTGTGTGGTTTTTACCTATGGACAGGCTGGGCAGGCAACACTGAGAATCAAGTGCGGACTGTCCTCAATCCCAGGGAGCCTTGGAAAGCTGGTCTCAGACCCTGAAGATCATGTTAACAGCGTGCTGTAAGGATTATTTGAATGATTGGGATGAAGGCATCCCATTCACATTGTTTACCATTCGAGGTGCCCCAAACAAACTGACTGAGTTTACTCATTTTGAATGAATATTCGGACATGAAGTTTTGGGGCCTTTGAAATTAGGAGGGTTATTGAGTTACAGACCTGGGGGGTATTCCAACCAAGTTCTGGCCGTCATTGTCTCTTTTAACCTGTGGACCGAGCATGAGGCTGGGGTAGGGGGTGGGTGCAGGGTTGGAGGGGGGAACTATCTGTGTGTTTCTCTCTGTCTCTGCATGAGGATTTGAATCTCAATCCCGGTTTTGATCCTTTTACCTCACTCCCTCCCTGAACAGCTCTCCTAAAGCAAGGCACTGGGGTACAGTCTGTCCCTAACTGGAAAGAGTGGGTGTGAGAGACTATCGAGAGACATGGGGCCATCTGCTCAGATGACTCTCACCTCCTTAATCTCTCTGTGTCATCCTGTGACTCGTCCTTGTATCTGTCGGGGATTATTCCTTTTCTCTCTCTTACTCTGTCACACTCACTTTCTACTTGTTTTGCTCTCTCTCTCTCTCAAACTTTCTCTCTTACTGGCAACCTCTCCTTTTGTCTTTTTTCTCTTTGATCTCTTCTTTCTACTTTTGCACATGTTCCTTCCTTCCATCCTCCCCCCCTTCCTGAGACTACAACCTCAGCCATCTCCAGAATATGTGTTGGACTCTTTCCATGAGGAATAACGGTGGGTGACACAGAGACTGTGGACACAGAAAGACTCTGTCCTAGCAAGACTAAAACAGCTGGTGGGAATGGGGAAAATGGAAGGGCCAACAGCCCGGGTTGAAACCTTTGTGCTCCCACCAGACCAAATCATTGCAGAGGGTGACATACTGGGGAGCAAGACTGACTGTCCCAGGCAAAGGTCACCATCAGATGCAGGCTGAAATCAACCAGGGTCATCCACAGGTTTCCAAGATATCCTGGGAAGAAGCTATGTCTTGTTTCCAGGGCTGGATACCGACATAGCTGCATTGGTGGGCAGTGCCAACAAAGATAACAATCATCACCGGTGGCTCCCACCCCACTTTCACGGGAACGACCATGTTAATCCTGAATTCGGTGACATGTTGTCTATGCCTGTCCTTTCATGGGCGCAATGTCCCTGATCAGGGTGGATTTCCATTCAATGTTGTTGGATCAGCATTGAATCAGAAGCGAAATAATCTATTTCTGTTCATAAACCTCATGTTCACATTGAAACCATTAGGGGCCTCTCGGATGTAATACAAAAAGGCACCATTGAAAAATTAGGGCCAGTCAGTTCAGGTGCAATGTTTGGAAACATTTCAACATCCACAGTGTGGTAGGTGTTCACTTCCACATATGGCAGTTGGTGGTAAATCAGTTGGTAATTTTAAACCTGAAATTGATTATTGCTGTTCAAAAACATAAAGGGACATGGCCAAAGGCAGAAAGATGGATTGAGGCCACAGATCAGTCATGATCTCATCGAATGACAGAACAGGTTCCAGGGACCGAATGTCATACTCCTATTCCCAAGAAACAGCGTGTTCATTGTTAGGTATAGGGTTAAAATTGTGCAGAATAAGGAAACAGGTTTTGCTTCTGCAAAAACTTACATTATAAAATGAGGCCGCGCATGCCAAGACTAAACAGTGATAAGCAAAAACAGGTCAAATTATCTGTGACGAATAGGGCAGAGCAACTATGCAGCAGGATGTACCGTAACAGGAGAATAGTGTGCCTGTCGCAGGAGGGATGTGGCCAAAGGATGGAATTTAGTTTGGCAGGATGATCGCACAAAGACAGCAAACTATGCCAGGATAGTCACATATAAGGAATGAGATAAATAAGAGTAAGGGGCGACAGGCTTAGAGTAAAGGGAGAAGTAAACAGAGGCGGAGAGAAGCGAGACAAAGGTGGAGTGAAGCTAGAGCATGTGATAGGCTACGTGCTCCAGCAAAAGTAACCAATGGGGTGAAAGGGGAGGACCGAGAGATGCAGCTGAGCAGCATAAATCAGAATGTAACCCTCAGATCGGGGTGCTTACTCATTAGGCACCTGTTCTTGCAAGGACAAATCAATAAAATTTGCTGCTTCAGAATTTGACTCGGACTGAAATTAATTCATATGTGAGTTTTGCTTCTCACAATTTGGGGGCTCATCTCGGATGTCCATCATCACCAGTGGGGTAGGTACCATCGATGGCTGGGAAGGCGTGTTTCGTTCCTTTTAGAACGGTCCCGTGTTCCTCACTGGTGGGTTTCCCCTTCTGGTTGACTGAGATCCGATGAGAGTCGATCTGAACCAGGTGAAAGGTTATAAGTAGGCACAGGGAGCCAGGCAACTCCGTGCTTGGACCAAGGTAGGAAAGGAGATTTTTAAGTACTGCCTTGGTGGCTGGGATTGAGTTCCAGTAGTTAATAAGTGTCTAACGAAGGAACACAATATGGGCTGTGCCGAGGGTAGTGTAAAAGCTTCCGAGAAAAAAAAATGGAAATGGAGGTGGGGTCCCTGACAACATACCTCCAGAAAGTCCGTTGGGTAGGATGTTGTGGAATTGGAAAAATAATACTTATACAAGGGTAAAAAGATAGCAAAAGATGATTAAATATTGTTGAGTTGTCTGGACTAAGGAATCCATTCTTTGTCCCACCGTCTTCTGTACAAAGTATGGGGCGGGTTTGTAAAAATTTGAATTTATATTTCAACAGAAAACAGCCTTTCAGTCAGGAGGGATCAGATTACTTTTTGTGTTGGAAGGGCTAGTAGCTTCGTAACTAAATCATGGCCAAAAGATATCCAAAAGAAAATTCAGCAAATAGGTGGGTGGAGTGAGAAATCACTTGAGGAATTATTAAGAGAGGCACAGAAAGTGTTTGTAAAGAGAGAGGATGAGAAGCAAAAATAGAAGGTGAAAATGATGGTAACCACGGTTGATGAAGTAGTCAAGAAAAGAATTGAACCGGTGACTAGCAACTGGAGTGGAGAGTGGCAGGATGTAGACCATAGAGGAAGGGGTAAAGGATGAGGAGGACCTTCCATAGGGTCCAGGTGACAGGGACAAGGACAGAGGTGGGGACCCAAACAAGCAGGGTGTTACATCCAGACAAAAAGATTCAAAAGGTAGAGGGGTGGAGCAAGAAGCCTTTCGAGTTGTTGTTACAGGAAGGTCAGACAGTGTCTGTGAGATACGGTGTGTGTGTGTGTGTGTGTGTGTGTGTGTATGTATGTGTGTATGTGTTCGAGAGTGAGTGTGTGTGTGTGTGTGTGTGTATGTGTGTTAGAGAGTGTGTGTGTCTGTGTGTGTGTATGTGAGTGTGTGTGTATGTATGTGTGTATGTGTTCGAGAGTGTGTGTGTATGTGAGTGTGTGTGTGTGTGTATGTGTGTGTGTTCGAGAGAGTGTGTGTGTATGCGTGTGTGTGTCTGTGTGTGTGTGTATGTGAGTGTGTGTATGTGTTCGAGAGTGTGTGTGTGTGTATGTGAGTGTGTGTGTGTATGTGAGTGTGTGTGTGTTCGAGAGTGTGTGTGTGTGTATGTGTGTGTGTTAGAAAGTGTGTGTGTGTGTGTCTGTGTGTGTGTGTGTGTGTGTGTGTGTGTGTGTGTGTGTGTGTGCGTGTGTGAGAGAGAGAGAAAAAAAGAGAGAAAGACAGAAAGACAGAGAGAGAGAGAGAGAGAGAGAGAGAAAAGGGCTGGACAGCTAACACAAAGTTTCACCCTTTGTGATTCGGTTTGAATGCACATTTGTTTGTTGGTGATTGAATGTTTGTGCTTTCTTCCCTGGAGCTTGAGATCCGGGACTGTTTTGAATCTGATTTCTATTATGGAAATTTAACATGATTTCTTTTAAGGTTAAGGATTTTACAGTGATTATAAAATGTTAACTCCTGTTCTTTTTACAGGTCAAGACTGCCTTACATCAGTTTCTAACTAATCTCTTTTATCCTGACATAAAAGCGATTTCAAATCAGCTTAATGTGGAGGAAAACAACATGATCACCTTTTTTTGTGTTTCAGACTCATTTGTTTTCACTTAATTTTAAACCGTGGCTTTATTCAGAAAGTTCCCTCCCTCAATGACAGTTTCAGTTCAACATTAGATTTTAATAAATCAATCTTATGGTTAATATCTGTGACCCTGGATTGGGCCACTATTCATGCATAGAAGTTTTTTTTTAACTTGAATAGACAAATCCTTTTAAGACAGCTCTGATTATTTCACGACCTATAGCATTGTAATTGAGCAATGACTGCTCAGGACTACTTAAGAAATCTAATTTTGGATTTAAATTAAGGGGCTAAAACCAGGTAATAATAGTGGATTTCAAAACTGGGAACTTTATGCATTTTACATTTTAAATATTAAATACTGAATAAATGAATTTATACGATATAAATATACATTTACAAGTAAGATGCATAGTTAGGAATAGGCTTTAAAGTTAGACAAGCATAAATTGATAAATTGGTATGTGAAGATATTGGGAGCAAGAAATATTGCAATATTTATTTAAAAATATCAAGGTCTAAACAAAACATTGGGTGATGAAGAATGGCCATGAGGTGGCCCTAAAGCTGTTCAATTGGTCAGATCGGCTCAGCAATTGATCTGTCGACGTAACATGGGAGCACGAACGAGAGAGTTAATTGGACTATGGCAACAGTTTTGTGATGAGAGGCACGAAGAATCAGCTTTGCGCTCATGGCAAGATACTACCACCAAATTGGGGGTTGAATTAACTGCAAATGGTGCTATGGAATCTGTTGAGGTTTTTAAAAATGAACGTGCTCGAGCAAAACAATTACAGAAACAGAATGAGAAACAGAAAGTGACTGGCAAATAAACAGAACTGTGCAATTACAGTTTCTAAAACGCTTTAGTCACTTGTTGCATTTCCACCCTGAATTATCGATAATGATTACTTTATCTCTAATATATAATTAATAATTAATATTTATAATAAATCAATTGTATCAGCCTGACTCAATATTATTTGGCAGGATTGCTTCACACTCTCTCAGTGACCTGTCATATTGAATCATGGTTAATTTAAAACATGACTGCATTAATTCATTGTTAATTAAAGAATGGAAAGCTACATTACTGGCCAGAGTGTGTACAGGCCGTGGCAGCAACAGCCTTATTGGTAGAGGAGAGTCAGAAACTTACGATAGGGGGAGCCTTAATAGTCAGCACCCCACATCAGGTACTGACCATACTAAATCAGAAAGCAGGGCAGTGGCTTACAGACTCTAGAATTTTAAAATATGAAGCAATTTTCATAGAGAGGGATGACCTGACATTGATCATAGACACTTGTCTGAATCCAGCTACCTTTCTCTGGAAAGGGGAGGATGAAGCTCCCTCAGACCCAGAACATGACTGCCTCGACATTATAGAATATCAGACTAAAGTAAGAATGGACTTTAGAGACATCTCTCTACATTCAGGGGCCAGGCTGTTTATTGATGGGTCCATCAGAGTGATTGAAGGTAAAAGACACAGTAGTGGATGGAATAGAAGGGAGTGTTATTGAGGCGAGTAGACTACCCACTGATTGGTCAGCACAGACTTGTGAACCTTATGCACTAGCAAGGGCCCTTACAGACCTTGGAAGGTAAAGAAGGAACTGTATCCCCAGATTCGAAATCTGCCTTCAGGGTGGCACACACATTTGGGAAGATATGGCAGGAGAGGGGACTGATAAACAGTAGGGGTAAAGAACTGGCTCATGAGGAATTGGTAAAGCAAGTATTGGAATCCCTTTTGTTATCAAAGGAAATAGCAATAGTCCTCATCAATGGGCATCAGCAGGGAAATGATCCCAAAGCAAAGGGAAATAGATTGGCGGATGATGTTGCTAAGGAGGCACCTCTGAACCCCCAGCCCGCTACAATATAGATTTTGGCACCGATGGTGCAGGAACCTTGGGGGGAGACCAATATTTACCACTAAAGAAGAGAGAGAGTTAGAAGAACTAGGAGGTATACAGACAGTAGAGGGGCGCTGGATGCTATCCGATGGCCGGGAGATGCTAAATAAGATGATAATGCGAGAAATTATGGCTGTCTTACACCAGGGGAGTCACTATGGAGTGCAAGCAATGTGTGATTTGGTTTTAAGGAAGTATGGATGCAAAGGGATCTATACTCTAGCCAAACAGATATGTGAGGAATGAAAAGCACGCAAGAAAGTCAACAAGAAGGTACTGAGGAAACAAGTCCCAGGAGGGAGAGGACCTGGGCTCCGACCATTTCAGAGCATTCAGGTAGATTATCCCGAATTACCCCGAGTGGGGAGACTGAGGTATATGCTGGTAATGGTTGATCACCGATCTGGATGGGTGGAGGCGTACCCTTTAGCCACTGCCACCGCAAGTGGAGTGTCCAAGATAATACTTGAACACATAATCCCCAGATACGGGATAGTGGAATGTATAGATTGGGATCATTTCACTTCCAGGGTACTCCAGGGGGTAATGAAGGGTTAGGTATCTCCTGGGAGTTCCACACCCCTTGGCACCCACCTTCATCAGGAAAGGTTGAGAGAATGAATCAGACACTCAAGAAGCAGTTATCTAAATTAGTAGTAGAAACCAGACTCCCTTGGACTAAGTGTTTTTTTTAAGTCACGATATAGTCCAGTTATTGTTTTTTTAACGGCTAAAATTTAAAGTTTTTTTTAAGCGCCTAGCGGACCCGGAAGCTGGTGTCACGCTAGCTTACCTGGGAAGGTTTTTTTCTTATAAAAGCGCGCAGGCGAGGAACCCGAGGCACTACAGGGGTAGAGCCTCCCACCCGCCCTCCTCCTCTAACCTAATAATACGACCCGTTGTGATAAGCAGGTAAGTGCTGCATTTTGCTTGTTTGTTTCTTTAGATCTAGTTTTTAAAGTTTCTCTTTTAGAGGGATGGCAGCGAAGGCAGTGCAATGTTCCTCTTGCAACATGTATGAGGTGAGGGAAGCCATTAGCGTCCCTTCTGATTACACTTGCAAGAAGTGCACCCATCTCCAGCTCCTCCAAGACCGTGTTAGGGAACTGGAGCTGGAGTTGGATGAACTGCGGATCATTCGGGAGGCAGAGGGGGTCATAGATCAGAGCTTTAGGGAAGTAGTTACTCCGAACGTTATAGAGAGATGGGTGACAGTGAGGGGGAATGGGAGGAAGCAGCCAGTGCAGGGACCCCCTGCGGTCATTCTCCTCAAGAACAAGTATACCGTTTTGGATACTTGTGGGTGAGATGACTTACCAGGGGTAAGCAACGAGGTTCAGGCCTCTGGCACGGAGCCTGTCCCCGTTGCTCAGAAGGGAAGGGTGGAGAAAGGTAGAGCGATAGTTATTGGGGAATAAATAGAAAGGGGCACAGATAGGCGGTTTTGCGGGGGCAACAGAGACTCACGATTGGTATGTTGCCTCCCAGGTGCAAGGGTACGTGATGTCTCTGATCGTGTTTTTCGGGTCCTCAAGGGGGAGGGGGAGCAGCCCCAGATCGGGGTCCACGTTGGCACCAACAACATAGGTAGGAAGAGGGGTGAGGATGTTAGACAGGCTTTCAGGGAGCTAGGTTGGAAGCTCAGAGCTAGAACGAACAGAGTCGTTGTCTCTGGTTTGTTACCCGTGCCACGTGATAGAGAGTCGAAGAATAGGGAGAGAGAAGAGTTAAATGCGTGGCTACAGGGATGGTGCAGGAGGGAGGGATTTCGGTTTCTGGACAACTGGGGTTCTTTCTGGGGAAGGTGGGACCTCTATAAACAGAATGGTCTACACCTGAACCTGAGGGGCACCAGTATCCTTGGGGGGAGGTTTGCTAGTGTTCTTTGGGAGGGTTTAAACTAACTCTGCAGGGGTATGGGAACCTGGACTGTAGCTTTAGGGTACAGGACCTTGAGTGTAGGGAGGTTAGGAACATGGCATTGATCTCGAAGGAGGGTGCCTGTAAACAGGAAGGTGGCTTGAAGTGTGTATACTTCAATGCCAGAAGTATAAGAAATAAGGTAGGTGAGCTTGCAGCATGGGTTGGTACCTGGGACTTCGATGTTGTGGCCATTACAGAGACGTGGGTAGAACAGGGACAGGAATGGCTGTTACAGGTTCCAGGGTTTAAATGTTTTAGTAGGGTCAGAGATGGGGGTAAAAGAGGGGGAGGTGTGGCATTGCTTGTCAAGGATAGTATTACAGCAGTTGAAAGGGTGATGGAGGAAGACTTGCCATCTGAGGTACTGTGGGTGGAGGTTAGAAATAGGAAAGGTGAGGTCACCCTGTTAGGAGTTTTCTACAGGCCTCCTAATAGTCCGAGAGAAGTAGAGGAAAGTATTGCGAGGATGATTCAGGAGAAGAGTGAAAGTAGCAGGGTGGTTGTTATGGGGGCTTTAACTTCCCAGATATTGACTGGGAAAGCTAGAGCACGAGTTCGTTAGATGGGTCGGTGTTTGTCCAATGTGTGCAGGAGAGTTTCCTGACACAATATGTAGATAAGCCAACAAGAGGTGAGGCCATACTGGATTTGGTTCTGGGGAATGAACCAGGCCAGGTGTTAGACTTGGAGGTAGGTGAGCACTTCGGGGGCAGTGACCACAACTCGGTGACTTTTACTCTAGTGATGGAGAGGGATAAGTGTGCACTGCAGGGCAACAGTTATAGCTGGGGGCAGGGAAATTATGATGCGGTGAGGCATGACTTAGGATGCGTGGATTGGAAAAATAAGCTTCAAGGGAAGAACACAAATGATATGTGGAGATTGTTCAAGGAACAGCTAGTGGGTGTCCTTGATAAGTATGTACCAGTCAGGCAGGGAGTAAAGGGTCTTGTGAGGGAGCCGTGGTTTAATAAGGAATTGGAATCCCTTGTGAAAGGGAAGAGGGTGGCCTATGTAAAGATGAGGTGTGAAGGTTCAGTTGGGGCGATTGAGAGTTATAAGGTAGCCAGGAAGAATCTAAAGAGAGAGCTAAGAGCAGCGAGAAGGGGACATAAAAAGTCCTTAGTTGGTAGGATTAGGGAAAACTCAAAGGCTTTCTATAGGTATGTCAGGAATAAAAGGATGACGAGGGTAGGTATCGGTCCAGTCAAGGATAGTAGTGGGAAGTTGTGTGTGGAGGCGGAGGAGATTGGTGAGACACTAAATCAATACTTTTCATCAGTATTCACTCAGGAACAGGACACTGTTGCCGATGTGAATATTGAGTCACAAGTGATTAGAATGGATGGCCTTGAGGTACGTAGGGAAGAGGTCTGGGTAATACTGGAAAGGATGAAAACGGATAAGTCCCCTGGGCCTGATGGCATTTATCGTAGGATACTCTGGGAAGGTAGGCAGGAGATAGCGGAGCCATTGGCCTTGATTTTTATGTCGTCGTTGTCTATGGGAATAGTGCCAGAAGATTGGAGGATAGCGAATGTGGTTCCCTTGTTCAAGAAGGGGAGCATGGATAGCCCGAGTAACTATAGGCCAGTGAGTCTCACTTCTGTTGTGGGCAAAGTCTTAGAGAGAATTGTAATGGATAGGATTTATGAACATCTGGATAGGAATAATGTGATCAAGGATAGTCAGCATGGTTTTGTGAAGGGCAGGTCGTGCCTCACAAACCTTGTTGAATTCTTTGAGAAGGTGACCAAGACGTGGACGAGGGTAAAGCAGTAGATGTGGTGTATATGGATCTTAGCAAGGCGTTCGATAAGGTACCCCATGGCAGGCTAATGCAAAAACTACGGAGGTATGGCATTGAGGGTGCATCAGAGGTTTGGATTAGGAATTGGCTGGCTCTGAAGGAGACAGAGGGTAGTAGTTGATGGTATAGGTTCATCTTGGAGCGCAGTTAATAGCGGTGTTCCACAAGGATCTGTTTTGGGACCATTGGTGTTTGTCATTTTTATAAATGACCTGGAGGAGGGGCTTGAAGGCTGGGTGAGCAAGTTTGTGGATGACACGAAAGTCAGTGGAGTTGTGGACAGCGAAGAAGGATGTGGCAGGTTACAGCGCGATATCGATAAGTTGCAGAGCTGGGCAGTAAGGTGGCAAATGGAATTCGATGTAGCTAAGTGTGAAGTCATTCACTTTGGTAGGAGTAACAAGAAGATGGATTACTGGGCTAATGGTGGACTACTTGGTAGTGTGGATGAGCAGAGGGGTCTTGGTGTCCATGTACACAGATCTTTGAAAGTTGCCACCCAGGTAAATAGTGCTGCGAAGAAGGCATATGGTGTACTGGGATTTATTGGTCGAGGAATTGAGTTCCGGATTCCTGAGGTCATGTTGCAGTTGTATAAGACTCTGGTGCGGCTGCATCTGGAGTATTGCGTGCAGTTTTGGTCGCCATACTATAGGAAGGATGTGGAGGCATTGGAACGAGTGCAGAGCAGGTTTACCAGGATGTTGCCTGGCATGGTAGGAAGATCGTATGAGGAAAGGCTGAGGCACTTGGGGCTTTTCTCATTGGAGAAAAGAAGGTTTAGGTGAGATTTGATAGAGGTGTACAAGATGATTAAGGGTTTAGATAGGGTTGACAGTGAGAACCTTTTTCCGCATATGGAGTCAGCTGTTACTAGGGGACACAGCTATAAATTAAGGGAAGGTTGGTATAGGACAGATGTTAGGGGTAGACTTTTTACTCAACGGGTTGTGAGTTCATGGAATGCCCTGCCAGTAGCAGTGGTGGACTCTCCCTCTTTATGGTCATTTAAGCGGGCATTGGACAAGCATATGGAGGTTATTGGGTTAGTGTAGGTTAGGTAGGCTTCGGTTGGCGCAACATAGAGGGCCGAAGGGCCTGTACTGCGCTGTATTTTTCTATGTTCTATGTTCTATGTTTACTTTTAGCCCTTTTACGAGTGCCAACGGCCCCAAGGAAAGGTATGGAACTGTCCCCTTTTGGGATATTGTTTGGCCTGCCCCATCTGGGAATGAAAGGGGAAATTCCAACCCTGGAGACTAAAGATCTGTTCTTAAAGACGTATAGACAGGGCTTGTCCTCCACTTTGTCTTTTCTTTGGAGACAGGATTACTGGCACAGACTCCGCCTCTTGAATTCACTGGTCATCCCATCCAGCCGGGAGATTGGGTCCTAATTAAGTCATGGACAGAAACTATATTGCAACCGGATTGGGAGGGACAGTACTGGGCTCTTCTGATGACTGAAACAGTGATACATACAGTGGAGAAGGGCTGGACTCACTACACCAGGATTAATGGAACGGTGGAATCCCCGGTTGAGAAAGAAGTCTGGATGGCCGAATCGACGGGAGAACCACTGAAACTCAGACTCAAAAAACTTTAAGTAACTGATTTTTATGCAGACGCGGAATAGTTTCTTTTTGATGTCTATATATTGTGTTGCATGTTAAATCTCTCGGTCCTTCAATAGTATTGTAGGATGCTGGGGATGCTTAGGGTTACTATATTAGCCTTCTTAGTCTTGGGATTTTGTCAAACGATGCTGTCATCTCCATATTTGTTATTAACGGTCCCCGAGTCTGAATATCCACAAGTAATAGAGGTCGATGCTTACAGCCTAGTAAAATGTGCAGATGTAAGGTATCAGAGGGAGTATATTTCCTCCCAAATCCTTCTTAAAGCCCAACCGGACACAAGGTATGGTTCACAAAAACCGCCCCCTGGCATCACTATCCATAGAGTCCTCTTTCGCCCAGCTCTAGACTGTCCTGACAGAAAATGCCACCCGATATATCTCACCATTAGGAATACCTCCTCTGAAGACTCCTTTCCCCGTAAAAACGGGTCTCGCCTCCTTACTAACGATTTACAGATAGTAATGGCTGCCACTGGGAAGTGTTTTTCGGGCTGCTGTTTCCGACTAGTTGTAGGAAACAGAAAATGAGCCGAACAACTTGATAGTAAGATTCATCAACCTTTTGCCCCTCCCAATGACCCAAAGGTGGTAAAAATTACTGAAGTGAAGGACTTGAAGCAGACCAGTGAAATAGAAACTGGATACGGGGACACAAATGCCTGGGTTGAATGGGTAAAGTACACTGTTAAAACTCTGAATAAAACCAATTACTATGCATGTGCCTCCGGTAGGCTGGTTGGCCACATAGTCCCCTTTCCGCTCGCGTGGAACCAAAACAGGAAGAGCTTGGAATGTATGATAGCCCTGTATCAGGATAAGAGTGCATGGAATGATAGGAATTGTACATCCCTATCTCTAACATTCCCTCCCTTGAAGAAGGCAGATTTGAATGCTCCCCCTGCCCCATTTTTGACCAGGGTGGGGAATCACACATCGTGTATAACCCGACAGGGAACAAGTTGGTATAGAGACTTGGGGGAGCTGAGGTTATGTATAGAAACTCAGAAGGTCACCAAAACAGACAAAGGAGGGAACTACTCAACACTCCGGATTCACTGGGTGGATCTCTGGTGGTACTGTGGAGGCAGAATACTGCGACCTACCCTACCTCCTGTCTGGAGAGAGATATGTGCAATTGGCAATCCCATGCACCTTGGCATTTGAGAAGGAGAAGGTGGTAGCAACAAAGAATGAGAGGAGTAAAAGCTCGTTTTTCGATACTTCCTTTGATGATAAGATTTTTCTCAACTCTGTAGGAGTTCCTAGACGGCTCCCCGATGAGTTCAAGGCCCGAAACCTGATTGCAGCATGTTTGGAATCAGCCCTATTTTGGTGGGTAACAGTCAACAAGAATGTGGATTGGATAAACTATATTTTTTTACAACCAGCAAAGATTCATTGAGTACTCTAGAGATGCAGTCAAGGGTATTTCCAAGCAACTTGATGCAACAGCAGAACGGCTTGGGAAAACAGACTGGCCTTAGTTATGATCCTAACTGAAAAAGGGGGTGTATGTATGATGATAGGAGGTAGCTGTTGTATCTTTATTCCAAATAATACAGCACCTTATGGATCAATCTCTCGGGCCTTGCGAGGACTGACCACCTTGGCGGAAGAATTGGCTGAGAATTCAGGAGTGGGGCTGAAAATGTGTTGCTGGAAAAGCGCAGCAGGTCAGGCAGCATCCAAGGAACAGGAAAATCGACGTTTCGGGCATAAGCCCTTCTTCAGGATTCCTGAAGAAGGGCTTATGACCGAAATGTTGATCCTCCTGTTCCTTGGATGCTGCCTGACCTGCTGCACTTTTCCAGCAACACATTTTCAGCTCTGATCTCCAGCATCTGCAATCCTCACTTTGTCCATGAGAATTCAGGAGTGGACACATCACTCACGGGATGGCTGGAATCATGGTTTGGGAAGTGGAAAGGCATGGTAGTCTCCATCCTCACCTCCCTGATAGTGGTAGCAGGGGTACTGACAGCAATTGGCTGTTGTATCATATCTTGTGTACGGGGGGTTAACCCAGTGGCTAATTGAGACGGCCTTGGCAAAACAAATGCCTCTAAAAGGTAATCAGGCAGAGGGACTCAACCTCTTCAACAATGAGGGGATGGGTGACATTAAGGAATTAGCCACTATAAATGAAGTCTCAGGGATGATGCTAGCGAAATGGAAGGCAACGTATGAGACAAATGCAGAAGACAACAATTAGTAGCCAAGAAGTAAAGGGGGGGGGGAGGGGAATTGTAAGGTATAGGGTTAAAATTGTGCAGAATAAGGAACAGATGTTGCTTCAGCAAAAGCTTACATTATAAAATTAGGCTGCTCATGCCAAGACTAAACAGTGAGAAGCAAAAACAGGTAGAATTATCTCTGACTAATAGGGCAGAGTGACCATGTCGCAGGATGTACCAGTAACAGGAGAATAGTATATCAGTCGCAGGAGGGATGTAGTCAACTGATGGAATTTAGTTTGGCAGGATGATCGCACGAAGACAGCAAACTATGCCAGGATAGTCACATATAAGGAATGAGATAAATAAGAGTAAGGGGCGACAGGCTTAGAGTAAAGGGAGAAGTAAACAGAGGCAGAGAGAAGCTAGACAAAGGTGGAGTGAAGCTAGAGCTTGTGATAGGCTATGTGCTACAGCAAAAGTAACCAATGGGGTAAAAGGGGAGGACCGAGAGATGCAGCTGAGCAGCATAAATCAGAATGTAACCCTCAGATCGGGGTGCTTACTCATTAGGCACCTGTTCTTGCAAGGACATATCAATAAAATTCGTTGCTTCAGAATTTGACTTGGACTGAAATTTATTAATATGTGAATTTTGTTTCTCTCATTCATGTTGTTTAAATATCTCCTTCCCAGGATGGTTAAGGAACATGTTTCTTTTAATTCCTCTATGCCAGTTTCTCCTGGTCCCTTTCAACTCAGGAACCAGTTTATTCCTGAAAGAGTTACTTCTGATTCTTTCAATCCATGAAAAGTTATTAAAGTTCTGAATTTCATGCAATCACAAGAGTTAACCAAAGTGGGGCTTCAGGGAATATGAAACACAAAGGGAGAAACAGAAGGAAAAGCTGGAGAAAGTCAGGCTGAGGTGTGCTGAAAGGACCTGGCGAGCACTGCTGCTGTAGAATGACAGAAAGAAACACTGACAGAGCAAGTCAACAGTCTCTGTCCCAGTTGCTTCTAACTTAAATTCCGAGAGCTCGATGTCACTGATCAAGTTTTAAAAGATTCTGGTGTAAAAAAAATGAAACACAAGGAAAGTGGAAATATTTGATTTTTCTCGAATAAAGTCACATCACCAGAGTAAAGACAGGTTCTGAACAGAAAGAAACTTGTAGGTAGCTGTTCAACGAGAATAAAAGGTTTGAGAATGAGTTCCTGTATTAACTTGACAAGTAATGATGGCATTTTCTTCTGTGAGCACAAGGGGAGAGCCTGAGTACATATGGATCACTCAACAAGTCTTCCAACTGACATCTGTGCGTATACTGTCCCCTCCTTTTTTGGAATGGAAGGAACCATTTTCCATCTCTCTGCATTGAATGTTATTGACCATACTCACAAGGCCACCTGTGCTGGTTCCACTCCTTTCCCACAGTGAATTATAATGAGGGCGGCAGAACACACGACATGGTTTAGGACAGAGCTACAGGACCATTGACGAGCTGGAGATGTGAAATTAAAGACAATGTTGCCAGATTCCCTTTTGGCTGAAGATATTATTATTTACTGATCTGAAGAACTAAAGTAAATGAACAAATCAACATTTTTTTCAACTGCTCTCTGAACTTGGTCTGGGTCACAGCATAAATAAAAGTGTTTGTGCAGCAGCTCAGGAGCTGCAACATCAAACCCAATATGTCAACAAAACTGTGTAGATAAATCATCACATTTCCAAAATACAGCATTCTCCGCCATATGGAATACACCATATATATTGACCATAAAAGGATGAAGTTTGCAGAGAGTGCAAACATTAAAATAATAGATTTCCTTCGACTGGCCAACTCTGGATCTTTGGGACATTCCCCACTGCCCTTAACCGGAGTCGTCTCCGTGCTCTGCTGCTCCTGAGAATGTGTCTGACAGTGAAAATATTTAGCAGCAGGATCAGAATGAATGGGACCCCAGGGGTCACAAGATGGTGAAGGAACCGAATCATTATCCAGAAATGTGATCTCTGATTGTTGTCCCTGAAATGACAAAATGAACTGAGGCTCAAGAAAGTATATCGATCTGTGAACATAAAATACCAGAAAATGTTCTTTATACAACTGAGGGCAGTCACTGTTCCCAGCACCACAGCTGCAGTTCTCTCAGTGCAATATCTACTTTTCAACTTCTGACGGCAAATTGCCACAAATCGATCAAAAGTAAAAGTCACAGTGAACCAGACAGAACAATCAGTGGCTGCATAACTCAGGACGGCATGAATATTACACACACGAATGGAGTACCGCAGCTGATAAAATTCTTTGTGAAAAGTCCGTGGGATATGCTGCAGTATCACGTCCAGGATAATCACCAGAAGGTCTGCCACTGCCATGGCCACCAAGTATCGAGAAACACATTTGGAGAGGCCACATCTTCCATGGGTTAGGATCACAACAGCTATCATGTTAACTGTGCAAGGGAAACAAACAGAGACATTAGAATGTGAGCAAAGCCACCGTGTTATTGGGACCTGGACAGAGATTTGCAAATGTGCTCTTGTATAAAACTGATTGTATCAGTTACAGTGCATCACATTGTTAATATAGGGACAAGGCTTGCCATTCTTTTGACACTGAATCTCAATAAAATAAAGAAGAATTATGAAATGCAATGCATGAACTTGCACAGGTGTCAGTCTTCATTCAATCGTTGCTTTCCTGAGATCAGCAGAGTCATCCAAATGATGCAGTGCCAGGCAGCAAAGCAAGACAGATGGGCTCAGACAGAGCAGCAGGGATGGAGTAACAAAGCTGGCATTTATTGAAAGGAAATACTGGAATGTGTGCTGAGCATCGCACATCGAGACTGGAAAGGAGATCCATGGGGACACCAGAATAAGGGCATGGATTAGAGAAGAACAAGTGGGTGAATTGTACATGAAAGATACTGAGCAGCTGCATATTCCACACCTTATTTCAGAGCAGAGGGAGAGAATCGTGTGATTCTGAACAGCTCCAAACCCAGCAGTGAAAGGGACAGACACAAACATATATTTTAGGAGCTTTATCCAAAGGCACTGAATGTCAAGTGAGAGACAAACAGGATTGTCAACAGAGAGACTTAGAGTGAACATAGATTGAGACATCAAGACGAACATCAGTGGAGAGACAGCACAGAGAATGAGTGACCAAGTGTAACATCAGCAGAAAGATTAAGTGCGACGTGAGTCAAGTGAAACGTCAGTGTGGAAAGTGAATGCACAGTAAGACCAAATGAATGTCAGGAGAGAAAGGGAGTGCACAGTGAGAGGTCAACAAGAACGTCAGAAAAGGGATTACGTGTAGAACGAGAGACAACAAGTCACATCAGCACATGGGATCGACAGTGAAATGGGGGCTTCACAGGAACATCAGCAGAGACAGAGAGACAGAAAGGGAAGGAAACAGAAACAGTGTGAGGAGTCAGTGGGAGATTTGGAGGACCATCTTTGAGATCAGAAGTGCAAAAAGAGAATCAGGAGAACAAGTTAGCAGAGCAAAAGATTAGGGGAAACATCAGCAGGAAGAGTGAGTGCAAGATGGGAGACTTGATAAATCAGTAATGAGAATGAGTGGATGATGAGAGACAATAGAAAATGGGGCCAGACTGAGAACAAGCAGAAAATCAGCAGTGTTAGTGTAGAGTGAGGAACCAAGAGGAATATCAACAGAGGGTTTGAGTGTCGGAGAAGAAATAATAGCGATCATACGTGTAAAGGGAGAGACCAAGAAGAAACATGAGCAGAGCCAGTCAGTGTTGACTCAGAGACAGAGAAGAACATCAGCAGAGAGAGTAAGGAATAGTTAGTGACCAAAGATTACATTCACCGAGCGAGGGAGTCAGTAGTGATGGACAAATGGGAAAATGATCACGGTGTGAATGATGGCTGAGTGATCAAGAGGAACCTCAGGAGGGGCATAGAATGTACAGTGAGAGAAATGGAAGAATCACAGTGAGAGTGACTGGAGAGTGACAAGGGCATCACGAGCAAAGGCAGTGACTGCAAAGGACCAGATTAAGAGGAATATTAGCAGAGAGTGAGTGACTAGTGAGTTTCAAGCTACCAAACAGGACTACTTGCTTCACAAATAGCACAAGCAGTAAGTGATTAACTGAGTTGGGTGATGCCATAATGAATGGACCAGATCTAAGCTTAACTGAGCAGTCCCGCTGTGTCCAGTTGTGAAATGTCGGGGAGAAGTTTTAAAAAACTCATTGGAGGAAGAGGCTGCACAAGTATCCTCATCCTCAATGATGGAAGAGCACAACACATCAGGGGAAAAGATAAGACTGAAGCATTTGCAAATGCAAGGTCTTGCACTTTGGAAAAAAGAATACAGGTATTTTCTAAACGTTGAGAAAATTTATAAAGCCAAAGTACAACAGGATCTCGGAGTGCCAGTACAGGATTGTCTAAAGGTTGACTTGCACATTGAGTCTGTGGTTAAGAAAACAACATAATGTCATAATTTATCTCAAGAAGTTTGGAATGTAAAAGCAGTGTTGTATGACTGAGACTTTATAAAGCTCTAGTTATTCCTCATTTAGAATACTGTGCCCACTGTTGGGCCCCACACCTCAGGAAGGACATACTGGCTCTGAAACGTGTCCAGTGGAGTTTCACACAGATGATCCCTGGAATGTGAGGCCTAACAGATGATGAACGGTTGAGGAACCTGGGATTGTATTCATTAAAGTTAAGAAGGTTAAGGTGAGATCTGATAGAAACTTACAAGATGGCTTAGAAAGGGTGGACACTGGGAAATTGTTTCCATCATGCAAGGATACTAGTACCCGCAAGTACAACCTGAGAATTAGAGGGGGTCAATTTAGAATGGAAATGAGCAGACATTTCTTCAGCCAGAGAGTGGTGGGCCTGTGGAATTCATTGCCGTGCAGCACAGTGGAGGCTGGGACATTAAATGGCTTCAAGGCAGAGCTTGGTAAATTCTTAATCTTGCAAGGAATTAAGGGAGAAAGGGAGAGTGCGCGCAACTAGAGTTGAAACGCCCATCAGCCATGATTGAACGGCACAGTGGACTTGATGGGCTGAATGGCCTTACTTCCACTCCTATTTGTTATAGTCTTATAGTCTTATTTCTCGCAATGATCAGCCAGATTGGCAGTGGGTAATACATCTCAGCCTACTACAGTGGTCACTAACATCACAGGTACCGGTCTTCAGCCAATTTGATACACTCCACGTCATATCAAGACACTGTGGGAGGCAGTGGATAGTGTAAAAGCTGTGGGCTCAGACAATATTCAGAGTCAGAGAGTCACACAGACATACAGCATGGAAATGGACACTCCGGTCCAACTCGCCCATGCTGACCAGTTATCCGAAATTAATCTAGTAACTTCAATCCTGCTGAAGACTTGTGTTCCAGAACTTATGGGGAGAGAGTAACAGCTCATAACATCAAGGCCGCATCTGAACGAGCGTGGCATCAAAGGAACCTTGGCTAAACTGGAAGCAATGGGTATCATGGGGCACATTCTCATCTGGTTGGAGTCATGGTCGAGAGTGTGGTGTTGGAAAAGCACAGCAGGTCAGGCAGCATCCGAGGAGCAGGCGATTCAACGTTTCAGGAACAAGCCCCACATCATGCTAATGTCCGAAACATCGATTCTCCTGCTTCTCAATGCTGTCTGATCTACTGTGCTTTTCCAGCACCACACTCGAATCTGATCTCCAGCATCTGCAGTCCTCCCTTTCTCCTGGTTGGAGTCATACCTCACCCTCCAGGAGAGGAAGGCAGGTGGTGCACCAGTTTCCTGAGACTATTCCCCACTCTAACAGGTTTACTGTGTTGGATACTGTTGGGAGGGATAGCCTTTTGGGGGGAGGATAACAGCAGCAGCCAGGCCTGGAGCACTACAACTGGCTCTGCCTTAAACCAGGGGCGGGCAGAGTCCAAGGGAGTGATAGTTGGAGGGGACTTGCTAGTTCGGGGCACAGACAGGCATTTCTCTGGCTGTGTTGGAGCCTCCAGGATGGTGTGTTCCCTGCCTGGTGACAGGGTCTCTGAGTGGCTTCATGACATCCTTAAAGGGGAGGGTCAGCAGCCAGAGTCATTGTGCACAAGGGTAGGAAGAGGGATGGGGCCCTGAGGAGGGAGTACAGGGAGTTAGGAAAGAGGCTGAAAAGCAGGACATTGAGGGTAGCAATCCTTGAGTTAGTCCCAGTGCTACATGCTAGTGAGGCCAGGAATACAAGATAGGATAGAGGAATGTGTAGCTAAGGAGCTGGTACAGGGGGCAGGGTTTCAGGTTCTTTGATCATTGGGACCACTTCTGTGGCAAGGCTGACCTGTACAAGAAGGATAGGTTGTTCCTAAACTGGAGGGGAACCAATATCCTCACAGGGAGGTTCGGTAGTGCTCCTCAGGAGGGTTTCAACTAAGTGGCAGGGGGCCAGGAAACAGAACAGCAGATCAGGAAATGGAAGGATTGGGGAGAAGGTAGATGCTAAGACCAGGAAATCAGAAAGGAAGGGCAGGCAGCGACAGGTAAATGAACACGATGGGACTGAAGGGCTGAAGTGTGTTTATTTCAACACAAGGGGCATTATAGGGAAGGCAGATGAGCTTCGAGCCTAGATCAGTATATGGGACTATGATATAGGGGCCAATATTGGAGTTGGTTAAGGGATTATTCCAATCCTTTTCCCTCTGATTGTCACTAATTGCTGTGACATTCCACTCTAATGTTCTCCGATACCAATACCATCGCCCCATATCTACAGTTGTGCTGATCTCTGATTGCTGCAGAGATATTGCTCCTGCTGTCATTCTGTGATAAGCAATTGAAGGGAATCCCTTAATAAGCAACTGATGGAGCAGCTCACAGCTCCCCCAGGGACACAGTTAATTTCAGTGAGTCAGACATGAATTCCAGTCAATGAACAAACAGTTGGAATTCACCCCTTTGAATCAAATCGATTTTGTCCCACAATAGATAAGAACGTTGATCTGGTCCATGTTGGGTTTTAATGTAAACAACATGGAGGAAATAATTCAAGAAGTATGCAGGGTATTTTTTAATGTAAATGTGTTATTGCATCGGATTAAAGGGTAGCACATTTTAAATAAAAGAAAGCAAGATTTAAATTTACAGACGATGCCACCTGACATCAATGATGACAACATTTGGAAGAACATTATTCAGGAGCAACAACTCTCACTGTTTTTTAAAATAAGTAAATAAAGACTGAATAAATAAATGAAAATGAATAAACATGTCACCGAGCCAAACAAGTATCAATCACACAGATAATAAAGATTAAGCATCATGGATAAGTCAGTGGAAAGCCATGTCATATTTGAAAGATCTGATTGTTTGATGACAAATCTGTTGAGGGGGATTTTGGGTAACACGTGTTGTCATTTACATACACCTCTGCAGGAAGCCAGCATTTGCCTCTTCTCCCTCTTAATACATCTCCCCATCCAGGTCCCTTTTAAATGTGGTGGTTGCACCCGGCTTGACCAGTTTTGGCACACCATTGGTCAGAGGCCTCCAGTCTGAAAAACAATCCTCAACTCTTTCAGACAGAAGGAGTACACAGAAAAAGAACAAAACAACTTCCCAACCCAGCACTCACCCCCATACTGTCCCCAACAGACACTCTTGGGGCAGGGACAGCACTGTGTGAAACACTGCTCTTTCAAAACAACAATTTCTTACTCTGTGGAAACAATAAACAAACAGAAAATGGCTCTCCCATGACTCCATCCCAACAATTTCTTTTGGGCAGGGACCATAAGGGGCCAATACAAAAACAAAACCAAAGTTGGCGGCACGGTGGCACAGTGGTTAGCACTGCTGCCTCACAGCACCAGAGACCTGGGTTCAATTCCTGCCTCAGGTGACTGACTGTGTGGAGTTTGCACGTTCTCCCCGTATCTGCGTGGGTTTCCTCCGGGTGCTCCGGTTTCCTCCCACAGTCCAAAGATGTGCAGGTTAGGTAAATTGGCCGTGCTAAATTGCCCGTAGTGTTAGGTAAGGGGTAGATGTAGGGGTATGGGTGGGTTGCGCTTCGGCGGGGCGGTGTGGACTTGTTGGGCCGAAGGGCCTGTTTCCACACTGTAAGTAATCTAATCTAATATGAAACACATAATTTATCATGACACGGTGGTCAACCCTTCTGGAAATTCCCCCAACCTCCCAGAAAAGCTCACCTCACCCCGTAATCTGTGTGAGTGTGAATGACAGAGAACACTTAACTTCCACTATTTAAAAAAAAGTCAATTTATTCTCGAACTCTAAAAGTGAATATGAAACAACAATTGCTTACAACTCTGACCCTTCATTCTCTTACAGGCTTGTTATCTACCTCCAACACTGTAAAAAATACTGCTCTAATAAATGCCCCTGTTAAAATTGTATCAACTTAATTTGCAAAGCCCGAAAGCAGCTGTTGTCTCTGGTGTCTGCCTTCCTCTGGCTGAAGATCTCCCTGGGTCATCTTCGATCTTTTACTGCAAAGATGTTTCATATGAAAAGGTGCCTTTGAAAGAGAGTGGTTTGCTGGAAGTTACTCGGATGATAACAGTCGGTTGCTCTCTCTGGCTAAATCTCAAAATGTCCACTTTTTTATACCCCAAAAATCAGATTGTCTCATTGGTTCAATGCTGTCAAAACATTAAACCCAAATTCCATTGGGTTTTACTATTTTGAAGCATAATTTAAACTGTTTGATTAAAATTGAACTGTTGTGAAAGCATAGCAACCAGCACTCAGGTATTTGTTTTACAGCCAATGTTCTACATTTTCAATGATCCAGTACACTCTGAGACTGCAGGTCAGCCACGTGACAGGGGTTTGTAAGCTCTCAGCGCAAACCAGCTTTCACTCTCTCTTCAAGGTCCAGTACACATAAGAACATAAGAACTAGGAGCAGGAGTAGGCCGTCCGGCCCTTTGAGCCTGCTCAGCCATTCAACACAATCATGGCTAATCCTTTCATGGAGTCAGCTCCCCTTCCCCACGTTTTCACCATATCCCTTAATTCCTTTCTTTTTTCAAAAAACGTATCTACCTTAGCTTTAAAAGCGATTACTGAAGTAGCGTCAACTACTTCCCTGGACAAGGAATTCCATCGATTAACAACCCTCTGGGTGAAGAAGTCCCTTCTCAGTTCATTCTAAACCTGCTTCCTCTAATCTTGAGGTCATGCCCTCTTGTCCTAGTCTCACCCGCCAGTGGAAACATCCTCTCTATTGCTACTTTCTTGATGCCCTTCATTATTTTATATATTTCCAAAAGATCCCCCACTCAGTCTTCTGAACTCCAATGAATATAATCCCAATCCACTCAGCATCTCCGCATAAGCCAAACCCCTCAACTCTGGAATTGACCTGGTGAACTTCCTCTGTACCCCCTCCAGTGCCAGTACATCCTTTCTTAAGTAAGGAGACCAAATCTGCCCACAGTACTCCAGATGTGGCCTCACCAGCACCTTGTACAGCTATAGCATTACCTCTCTGCTTTTAAACTCAACCCCTTCAGCAATGAAGGACAAAATTCCATTTGCCTTTCTAATTACTTGTTGTACCTGCAGGCCAACCTTCTGCAATTCATTCACAAGGACACCCAGATCCCTCTGCAAATCAGCATGCTGCAGCTTTTTACCATTCAAGTAATAATCCTTTTTCCAATCACCCCTACCAAAACACATGATTTCACATTTATTTGTATTGTATACCATCTGCCAGACCTTTGCCCACCCACTCAATATATCTATATCCCCCTGCAAAGTTTCACAATCCTCTGCACACTTCGCTCTGCCACTCATCTTAGCGTCATTGGTTACTTTTGACACTGTACATGTGGTCCCCAAGTCCAAATCATCTGTAAAAATTGTAAATAATGTGGGCCCAACACCAATCCCTCAGGCACACCACTAGGTACTGATTGCCAGGCAGAATAGCACTCATTTATCTCCACTCTTTGCTTCCTGTCATAGAACATAGAACATAGAAAAATACAGCGCAGTACAGGCCCTTTGGCACTCGATGTTGCACCGATCCAAGCCCACCTAACCTACATTAGCCCACTATCCTCCATATGCCTATTCAATGCCCGTTTAAATGCTCATAAAGAGGGAGAGTCCACCACTGCTACTGGCAGGGCATTCCATGAACTCACGACTCGCTGAGTAAAGAATCTACCCCTAACATCTGTCCTTTACCTACCACCCCTCAATTTAAAGCTATTCCCCCTCGTAATAGCTGACTCCATACTGTCAGTTAACGAATAGCTGTCAGTTAACCAATCCTCTATCAACACTAATAATCTACCCTGAACACCATCCATCCTTTTGGAAATCTTGTTACACCACATCCAAATGGTCCCCATTATCCACCTTGCTTGAAATGTCTTCAGGGAATTTTAAAAGATTTGAGAAGCATGACCTGCCCTTCATGTACCCACGCTGTGTCTGTACAATGAGAAAATTTCTTTCAAGATGCCCTGCTATTTTTTCCTTGATAATCGACTCAAGTGTCTTCCACACTACATAGGTTTCACTCACTGGTCTATAATTCCCTATCTTTTGTCTAATTCCCATTTTAAACAGTAGTGTCACATTTTGCTATTTTCCAATCTGTTGGGATTGCCTCAGCGACCAGTGAATTTTGGAAAATTACCGCCAGTCCACCTGCTATTTTTCCCACCAGCTCTTTTCGAACCCCTGAGATGGACTCCATCAGGGCCAGGAGACTGCTACCTGCTCCTTCTCATCCTCTAAAGGACCAACAGTTACTTCAGCCACTCTTCGTCATTTTTAAATTTGTTGGGCGTTTTGCTGTCTTTATATTCTGAGCTAGTTTTTTCTCATACTCTATCTGACTTTTCTCTATAACTCTTTCTGAGGCTTTAAAATGTTCCCAATCTTTGAGATTTCTGCTGTTTTTGGTCACTTTGTATGTCTTCTCTTTCACTTTGATAACCTGCCTTATTTCCTTGGACACCCAGGCCAGATTACCCCTCTTCTTACAGTCCTTCCTCCTCACTGGAATATACTTCTGTTGAGCACCTTGACGACTTTCTTTGAAGGTCCTCCACTGCTCATCACATCTCGCACCATGAAGTCTCTGTTCCCAGTCTACTGTAACCAGGTATTCTGTCATCGTCCCCCTTTTTCAAGCACAGGATCCTGGTATTGGACTTTATCTTCACACTATCCAGCTGTATTTTAAATTCAACCAAACTGTGATAGCTCCTTCCAAGAGGACCCCTAACTATGAGGTCATTAATTATTCCTGCTCCCTCGTTAGTTCCATTACATGTTGTTCAAGAAAATGACCATGGATACACTCAACGCACTCCTCCTCAAGGCGACCCTGACCGAGCTGGTTCGATGAATCGACATGCAGATTAAAATCCCCCATGATAATAGCCATATCACTTTTGCAGGCATGAGTTATTTCCTTGCTTATTTCCTGCCCCAATGTGATGTTAATATGTGATGGCTGACAGACTATGCCTATCAGAGACTTTTCCTTCTTGGAATTCCTAATTTCCACCCAAAAGGATTCAATCACATGCTCCACAGAACCAACATCATCGCACAGCACTACCCTAATGTCATCCTGGAATATCAGACCTCCCTTGGATTCCTGTCTATCCTTCCGAATAGTCTGGTACCCCTGGATATTTAATTCCCAGTCATGACCATTCTGCAGCCATGTCTCTGAGATGGCGACCAAATCATATTCGTTGACAATGGTTTGTGTCATTGACTCATCAACCTTGTTACGAATGCTACAGTCATTCGGGTAAAGTGCCTTTATGCTCACTTTCTTACACTCATGATTCACAACATCGCTAATATCTCCTGAGAAATTCTTCATTTTTGCTTCTTTCCTAGTCTGCCATGAACTTAAACCCTCCTGCGTACATGCTAACCTGCTGCTTACCTTTTCATTTACCACCACACTTCCTGTAGCTTTCCATTTCCCATCCCCCCCAACTCAGAAGTTTAAAGTCTGAGTGAATGTGTTCGCAGGGCATGGCCTTCTCACACAACAAGGGACAGGCTGATTTCTCAGTGTTTGGTTTATTTATTTATACACCTAAAGAAATTTATATAATTTTTAATAGATAAATGATACATATATTAATAAATGTATTTATTTAGTTCAATGTCAAAGTAACATCAGGTATCTTCACCGGCCAGCGAAAACACTTCGCCTCTGATGCCCTGTTCTCCGAAGGATTGGAATCACCAATCACCAATCACCAATATGCTTCAGTTTCTCAGTTCCTGCACCAACACATGGACATGTGCCCTGACCCAGAATAAATTCAGAGAGCAGCTGAAGGCTGCAGTTACATGCCTTTGTGATCTCATTGTTAAATTATTGCCATTTCACAAAGAGCTACATGGATTTAGACAATCAAATGAAAGCCATTTCGTTATTACGTTCCATTCATGCCCTTCCCTTGTGTAATATACACTGGGTGGAACAAAATGCAATATACAACCAACTGACATCTGTTTATGGTATTGCCCATGCAGGTTATGTATATCTGTGATGAATATAGATGGGATATGTCATTTTCAGTGAACCTGAATTTGTAGAAAATAACCGCATTTCACGGCAAATGTATGGCTCCGAAACACTCATTATTTGTGGGTGGTACGGTGGCATAATGGCTAGCACTACTGCCTCAAAGTCCTGTGTTCAATTCCCGCCTCAGGCGACTGTCGGTTTGGAGTTTGCACATTCTCTCCAAAACTCACTGGCCTAGGTTTTAAGGAGAGGCTTGACAAGCTAGGACATTTTTATGGGTGGCACAGTGGTTAGCACTGCTGCCTCACAGCACCAGAGACCGGGGTTCAATTCCCACCTCTGGCCACTCTCTGTGTGGAGTTTGCACATTCTCCCTGTGTCTGCGTGGGTTTCCTCCGGGTGCTCCGGTTTCCTCCCACAATCCAAAAATGTGCAGGTTGGGTGAATTGGCCAGGTTAAATTGCCCATAGTGTTAGGTGAAGAAACAAACGTAGGGGAATGGGTCTGGGTGGGTTGCGCTTCGGCGGGTCGGTGTGGACTTGTTGGGCCGAAGGGCCTGTTTCCACACTGTAAGTAATCTAATCTAACCCAAAACAGTCACTATCCTTAGTACAACAGCTAGGTAAAAACAATGACTGCAGATGCTGGAAACCAGATTCTGGATTAGTGGTGCTGGAAGAGCACAGCAGTTCAGGCAGCATCCAAGTAGCTTCGAAGTCGACGTTTCGGGAAAAAGCCCTTCATACTATAACAGCTGCCATTTTCTTTGTACAATACTTCACTTACAATTCATCGCAACATATGGCGACAAATTGATCAAAGGTGAAAGCAACTGTGAGTGAAATGGAAACCTCTGTTGATGTGAAAACCAGGATATAAATAAAAATACACACAGGTGTAATGAACAGGAATGAACCATGGAAATACATCTGACCAATCCTGTAGAATATTGGTGCAGCAATAACGACCAGGAGATCGGCTGCTGCCATTGCAAACATGGAGCAAGAAATAAATTTAGAGAGGCCACAATTTCCACGGAACAGAATAATAATCACCAACACGATCACTTGAAGAGTGAAGAAAACAAAGCAAATTTAAAACTTGTTTCAGGCAACACCTCAGCCAATAGTTTGAGAGGATCTAGATTGCCATTTCTATTCTTTCGGTACAGTAAGCATTCAAAACTGATTTTTTGACATGGAACACACGCTCAGGTAATGATATTTAAGATAATTCTCATCAGCAATAAGGAAATCAAAGAGTTTTCTTTGTTTCTTTTATCTGAACTTCCAAGAGCCAACCATCCTGCATAAACCAGGGCAGTGCATGTGCTGTAGGTAGATCCAAGATTCCCAGTAGGGAGGGAATTCTAAAGTTTCAACTCAACATCACAGAATGGTGATATATTTCCATGGGAGGGTGGTCAGTGGATTGGAGGGGATCTGGGAGATGCTGGTGTTCCAAACTATCTTGTGCTTCTCACTTTAAGTGGACATGAGAGGTGCTGTCTAAGGAAGTTTGGCAAATTTGTACAATGTATCGAGTAGATGGTGCACTGCTGCTATGTGGGGGAGCTCCCTGACCCTCTGAATAATATCCCATTCAGCCACAGACTCATGCCCTGTCCTTGTAATCCAGCATTTACAAACATCAGTCCACCCAGAGACAATGGGCTATTTAGCTTGGCCAATCCACCTAACCTCCACATCTTTGGATTGTGGGAAGACATGCATCCAGGCACGAGGAGAATGTGCAAACTCCACAGAGACAGTCACCCGATGCTGAAATGTTTGTGGATTTTCCAACCAAGCTTGCTTTGTCCTACATGTGTTAAGCTTCTGGAGTGCTGTTGGAGTTAGGAATGGGGCTGAATATTGTGCAACCATCTGAAAACATTCCAACCTCTGACCTTGTGATGGAGGATGGGACATTGAAGAAACAGTTGAAGATGTTTGGTCCTGGAACATTCCCCTGAGGAATTCCTGCAGAGATATCCTCAGGCAGAGATGATACCCCTCCAACAACCACAGACATCTACATTTGTGTCATATATGACTCAATCGAGCCGAGAGTTCTCCCCAATTCCCATTGATTCCAGTTTTGCTCGGGCTACTTCATGTCACCGCTCGTCAGATCCAGCTTTAATGTCAATTACACCTAATGTCTGGAACACAGTTAATTTGTCTGTCAGAGAATTGTCCAATTTCAAATAAAGCTCATAGGCAGACCATGTGAAATTGACATGCTTGTTTATTTCACCATACAGTGGGGAGAGGTTAAAGACCGCTCATATACAGAATGGTTGCTCTGCACAGATGAGTCATAGCCTCTTCACCCAGGTACAGGCATATGCAGTTTATAAAGGGTTACTAGAGATTGATCGTTGATTGCAAGACAATTCACTTCCAATTACAGTTGATAGGTTCATACTGTTCAAAGTGGGCTCACAGTACTTTGGGTCTGACAGTGCAGAGCAGGTAAACAATGGTAACAGGAGGTTAGCCAGTCTCAGAATATTGGATAAATAATCAGTAACGTCCTGTCCATAATGGCTCATAGGGCTAAGGTCATCCATATTGAGTAGTTTGGTGACATTTTGTCTGTGGGGGGTATTGTGTTGGCTGGAGCTCCCATAGGGAGAGAGAGAGCCTTCGGGAATTCCAGAAGTGCAGTGTCATTGTGAGTGAGAGAATCCCATCAGCGGGCTGTTTAGGTAATGTTTCCTATACACAGTGTGGAATGGGTTGCTCACAGTCAGTTCCTGGGCATTGTGGGTAGGCCCTCTTTTAACAAGGGACAACATGGCTTCAGTAAGCAAAATGCTTTCTACTTCTCCTATGTTGTCCCTTTTGGAGTCACCCTTGAGTGACTGAACAATTTGACATTCTCCCTGTGTGTGCATGCGTTTCTTCCCACAGTCCAAAGATGTGCAGGTTAGGTGGATTGGCCAAGCTAAATACCCCATTGGGTCAGGGAACGTGCAGGTTCAGTGGATTAATAATTGTAAATGCAGGGATACAGGGATAGGGCATGAAGCTGTGTTTGGGTGGGATGCTCTGCAGAGGATCAGTGCAGATTCTATGAGCTAAATGGCCTCTTTCCTCACTGGAGGGATATTCAAAGTGAATGTAGCAGCTGAGGGTTTGGTGCTGGAAAAGCACAGCAGATCAGGCAGCATCTGAGGAGCATGGGAATCGATGTTTCGGAATGACTCCTGATGAAGGGCTTTTGCCCGAAACATCAACTCTCCTTGTAGATAATGTGTATGTAGCTGCCCATCATCGTTGGTGGTGCGGGGGCGAATGTTTGTGGAGAATAGGTTGCTCGTTGCTTTGTCGTGGATGGGGTTAAGCTTCTTGAATGTTGTAACTGCACTCATCCAGTTCAGTGGACAGTAGGCAATCACGCTCTTGTCATGATGTAATGAGCCTTCTCAGGCAGGCTCCATCGAACACCATCTCGGTAGGTTCACGGAAGCCCCGATGGTGGAGGGCCAGATACACCAGCCACCCCACACTGATATCAACAAGTGGGAATTGATTGAGATTTCATTTTGTTATAAAGAGAGAATCAAAGAAACATGAAAACAAGAAGCTGAATATCCCAGGCTCACTGGGACAATTTCGAGACCAAACACCATTTTAAAGATTCTTTTTGAGTGCAATTTACAATTCTTTCTCCTGTTTTTCATAGTCACATCCTGACAATTAAATCTGAAAGGTAGCCCCAGCTTTTCCATGATTGCTGGTGGTGGAACAGAATGATCTGACTTTATATATTCCCAATGAATGAGGGTGTCCAGATAATGGGACTGATCATGGATATACATTGAAGTCCCGAAGGTGTGATATCAGAAGCATGCCAGTGGGACTGCTAACAGGCATCTCCAAGAAATACCAAATCAGATTTGATCGTACGGGGATTCTCGGATCACGTCTTTAAAAGAATAACTTCTTTCTGAGACAGAGAGAGGGTACCTTATTCCTCACAGACACCCAACACATATATTCTGTCCTGGGAAATAGCACAAAAAAACAAAGAGCAGGAACAGGCCTTTCAGCCCAGCAAGCCTGTGCTGTCACATGATACCTTTCTCAATCAGAAATATTTTACCTCGATATGGTGTGTATCCCTCTATTGGCTCCATCCCTCCCTGGGTGACAGGTCCCTCAGCTGTGTCTGACCTAACTCTGACACTTCGGCTCTCAGTCCCTCTCTTCTCTCCCACAATAACAACAGCCCTCCCGCCCTCCCATCCTCACCTACCATGGCCTTGAATATCAGATAGCCCTCCCTGACTCACCATCCATCATATCCTTCTCCTTTGTGAATACGAATGCAACATGTTCATTAAGGACCTTACCCACTTCCTCTGGCTCCACACATAAACAACCCTATGTCCTTGAGTGGACCGACCTTTTCCCAAGTTACTCTTTTCCTCATTATAAATGTATACAATTCCTTAGGATTTTCCTTAATATTGTCTGCAAAGACATTTCGTGGCCACTTTAAGCCCTCCTGTTTTCTTGTTTGAGTTTTTTTCCTGGGACCTTGTATTCTTCAAGGGTTCTGTTGGTCTTCTGTCTCCTAATCTTTATATTTTGGATAAACACTCAATTTCTCTTGTCATCCTTGTCGCCTTTCTCCTTCACTTTCACAGGATCTTACTGGTCATGTACACAAATCAACTGGATTAAAGAGATTCCTGTATGCCAGATGTAAAGTTACACTCAACCAGTGCCCCCAGTCTACGTTCTCCTGTTCCTGCTTAATGTTAGACAATAGACAATAGACACTAGTCAATAGGTGCAGGAGTAGGCCATTCAGCCCTTTGAGCCTGCACCACCATTCAATATGCCTGATCATTCCTAATCAGTATCCTCTTCCTGCCTTATCTCCATAACCCTTGATTCCACTATCTTTGAGAGTTCTATCCAACACTTTCTTAAATGAATCCAGAGACTGGGCCTCCACTGCCCTCTGGGACAGAGCATTCCACACAGCCACCACTCTCTGGGTGAAGAAGTTTCTCCTCATTTCTGTCCTAAATGGTCTACCCCGTATTTTTAAGCTGTGTCCTCTGGTTCGGCACTCACCCATCAGTGGAAACATGTTTCCTGCTGCCAGAGTGTCCAATCCTTTCATAATCTTATATGTCTCAATCAGATCCCCTCTCAGTTTTCTAAACTCAAGGGTATACAAGCCCAGTCGCTTCAGTCTTTCACTGTAAGGTAATTTCGCCATTCCAGGAATTGACCTCGTGAACCTACGCTGCACTCCCTCAATAGCCAGAATGTCTTTCCTCAAACTTGGAGACCAGAACTGCACACAGTACTCCAGGTCTGGTCTCACCAGGGCCCTGTACAGCTGCAGAAGCACCTCTTTGCTTCTATACTCAATCCCTCTTGTTATGAAGGCCAGCATGCTATTTGCCTTCTTCACTACCTGTGGAACCTGCATGCTTACCTTCATTGACTGGTGTACAAGAACACCCAGATCTCTTTGTACTGCCCCTTTACCTAAATTGATTCCATTGAGGTAGTAATCTGCCTTCCTGTTCTTACCACCAAAGTGGATAACCATACATTTATCCACATTAAACTGCATCTGCCATGCATCTGCCCACTCACCTAACTTGTCCAGGTCACCCTGTAATCTCCTAACATCCTCATCACATTTCACCGTGCCCACCCAGCTTTGTATCATCAGCAAATTTGCTAATGTTATTGCGGATACCATCTTCTATATCAGTAACATATATTGTAAAAAGCTGTGGTCCCAGCACGGATCCCTGCGGTACCCCACTGGTCACTGCCTGCCATTCCGAAATGGAGCTGTTTATCACTACTCTTTGTTTCCTATCAGCCAACCAATTTTCAATCCAATCTAGTACTTTGCCCCCAATACCATGCGCCTTAATTTTACTCACTAAGCTCCTGTGTGGGACTTTTTCAAAAGCTTTCTGAAAGTCCAGGTACACTACATCTACTGGATCTCCCTCGTCCATCTTCAGAGTTACATCCTCAAAAAATTCAAGAAGATTAGTCAAGCATGATTTCCCCTTCATAAATCCATGCTGACTCTGAGCTATCCTGTTACTACTATCCAGATGTGCCCTAATTTCATCCTTTATAATAGACTCCAGCATCTTTCCCACCACTGAGGTCAGACTAACTGGTCTATAATTTCCTGCTTTCTCTCTCCCACCTTTCTTAAAAAGTGATACAACATTAGCCACCCTCCAATCCTCAGGAACCTAACCCGAATCTATTGAACTCTGGAAAATAATCACCAACGCATCCACGATTTCCCGAGCCACCTCCTTCGGTACCCTGGGATGTAGACCATCAGGCCCCAGGGACTTATCAACCTTCAGACCTAACAGTCTGTCCAACACCAAATCCTGGCAAATATAAATTCCCATAAGTTCGGGTCCTTCAGCCACTGTTACCTCAGGGAGATTGCTTGTGTCTTCCCCAGTGAACACAGATCTGAAGTACCCATTTAATGCTTCTGCCATTTCTTTGTTTCCCGTAATATATTCCCCTGTTTCTGTCTTCAAGGGCCCAATTTTAGTCCTAGCCATTTTTCTGCCTTGCACATACCTAAAGCAGCTTTTACTATCCTCCTTTACTATTGTTGCTTTAACCTTGTTTATCTCTTCCTTAACCTTAATGGCCTTACATTGTTTTCTAATGTCATTCCTAATTTCTCTTACATATATACACCCATTCACAGTCACTTCCCCAGCTTTTGGGAGTTTCATCTGTCATATATATATGTGTGTATAATATATATATATATTATATATCCCCCAATCATATGCAGAATTTCTTCAACTGGCCAGTAATGTAGCTTTTCATTCTAAATTAAGAATGAATTAATGCAGTCATGTTTTAAATTAAACATGAATCAAACTGACAGGTCACTGACAATGTGTGAAGGAATCCTGCTAATTAATTTTAATTCAGGTTAATACAATTGATTTATTACAAACATAAATAATATTATATATAATAATTATTATATTTATTATCATAAATATTTATTTATCTGTAATTCACTGTGGAAACCCAACAAGTGACTAAAATATTTTAAAACTGTACTCTGCTGTCTTATCCTTCTAATTCCATCATCCTCTTCCCTTCTGTAGTTGATCTCCTTGCCTCTATTTTCATTTTAACCTCATTTAACCAATTTATGCTTGTCTAACTTTAAAGCCTGTTCCTAACTATACATTTTGGAATCTTAATTGTCATAATCTGAAAGCTAGTTTTAAGATTTGAATTTTCAGCTTATCAAAAATTGCAAGAAGAGAATAACTAACTCGGTGATTTGTCTCATTCCCTTGTCTTGGTCACTGTATCACATGGTTGCGACATTATGGAGCTTGCCAGCTCCATGACAACGTGGCAGTGATGCTACAAAAAAAAGTGGTTGGTATACCATCCTATTCCTCGATATGTTTGCCTGTCCCTATTTTCCAAAGGTTGGAATGCTGGGTGACAGCAATACCTGTTTAAGTCAGGCAGTAGTTCTTTTTCATCCGTTAGGGACACCTAATGATATGGATAGAATTCAGTTTGAATTTTTGAAGAGAGCACTGAGTGGAGTGGTCCCAAGCAGACTTTATATATTACTGAGTGGGGATCCAGCTGAAGAAGATTATGGAAAATAAGTTTTCAGTTATTTTTGTGGACATTGGAGGATCAACAGAGTTTAGTTCTTATTGTCTACTTTTGAGATCAGATCTCCTCTGTTTTAATATATCAATGAATATTAATTTTACAATACACATATCTAAGTATTATACAACATTTTATTTTCTTATTTAATTTATATATGTAATTCATTTATTCAGTATTTAATATTTAAAATGTAAAATACATACAGTTCCCAACTTTGAAATCCACTATAATTACCTAGTTTTAGTCCCTTAATTTAAATCCAAAATTAAGTTCCTTAAGTAGTCCCGACTGGTCATTGCTCCATTATAATGTTATAGGTCGTGAAATAACTGGAGGTGCCTTGAAAGCATTTGTTTATTCAAGTTAAAAAAAAACTTCTAATGTATGTATAATGGCCACATCCAAGGACACAGATATTAACCATGGGATTTTCTTTTGATGATTTATTACAATCTAATGTTGAACCAAAACTTCAACTGTATTCAGGGAGGGGACTTCCTGAATAAAACTATGGCTGGCACATCATAATCACCAATGAAACACATCAGTCTTAACATTAAGTGGAAACGAATGAGTCTGAAACAATAAAAATGGTTATAATGTTGTTTTCCTCTATATTAAGCTGATGTGAAATCTAATAAGGTTGGCTTTCATGTAAGGATAACAGAGATTAGTTAGAAAGGCAGTCATGACCTGTAAAAAGAACAAGAGTTAATATTTTATTTCATAATCACTGTAAAATCCTTAACCTTAAAAGAAATCATGTTAAATTTCCATAATAGAAATCAGATTCAAAACAGTCCCGATTCTCAAGCTCCAGGGAACAAAGCACAAACATTCAATCACCAAATGTGCATTCAAACCGAATCACAAAGGGTTAAACTTTCTACTAGCTGTACAGCTCTTTTTCCTCTCTCTGTCTCTATCACACACACACACACACACACACACCATATCATAGTTTTTAGCTTGGGAGTTTAGTCTGATAAATCCTGGCTGTGGCATCATTGCTTAACCAAGTGTGGAAGAATTGTTACTGCTGGCCAGCCTTATCTTTTAACACATCAAGAAAGAACAACAGCCACCTTCCATATTCCATAAACAAAGAATAATCACCTAAACAAACAAAAAAAGCAACAAAACAAAACAAGCCGAGCTGAACAGATGCAACAGGTACAACAAACAACAAAACTAATGAGTGGCCAACCATCGAACCTTTGAGTGGGGAAAGGGGATTATTTTGTGAAAAACTGGTGATTCATCCTCTGCCCCTTCCACAAGGCCCTAATAGAACAATGGAGTTGATTAGCGGGGGGCTTCAACCCAGCCTAGATGGTTTGTTTACACTGCTGTAACTACAGAGGCAGTTTAATAGCACAGAGTTATACTGAGCATTAATAGCATTTAAATTCCAAGCCCGATCGCCAGAATAGGACTCAGAAAATTATCTAAAACGTTCCAAAAAAATCCTCAGCAGACTCCTTATTTTGGGGGGTGAAGTTCAAGGATACGAGTAAAGTCAATAGGCTTTGCGAATATAACAGGTGCAGCAGCAAGAATGTTATATTGTTGTTGTTGTTCCTGGACTACAGCATTATCAAAAGCAGTAAAGTTATTGAGAATTAAGGAAAACAGCTATACATTCCAAAGACTGAGCAGCCTGTAAGGAAGAGTTTAAAATGGGAGCCACAAAAAAAGGAACACTACTCATCTAAATCCGAATTATCATTGTCTTCCTCGTTAAAACTACAGCCAACCATCGAACTGCACAGTGCTGTTTTTTTAACCAGTCACTTGTGACTTCTCCTTTTGATTCAGTCATTGTTTTATTTGAGCACGATCACTTTTAAGAACCTCAACAGACTTCATAGCACCATTTGCAGTTAATTCAATCCCCAATTTGGTGGCAGTATCCTGCCACGAGCGCAAAACTGATTCTTTGTGCCTCTCAGCACAAAACTGTTGCCATAGTCCAATTAACTCTTTTGTTCCCGCTCCCATGTTATGTTGCCAAATCAATTGCTGAGCTGATTTAACCAATTGGACAGATTTAAGGACACCTCATGGCCATTCTCCATCACCCAATGTTTTGTTTAGACATCCAGACCGTTTTCTAAAGGCCCCAGACGTTTCGGGAAATTTTACACACAATTTCTCTAACTTTGTTGATGAATCATTTGTTCTGTCGATGTAATTACCCATTTTAAAATTACTTCAGTTTTATAGCAACTAATTTTTTTAAAATTACTCACTAATCAGACTTCTACAAAGACTAATTATTTTACAAAACCTTTTTAAAAAAATTAACTTTTATTATAAAATATCGCGATATAACATCATTTTAAAAATCAACATAAGTATTGATTTATTTATTAAATTATTAAGTATTAGGTTATTATTAATATAATAAAATATATCATTGAAAACTGGGGTCCTCTTCCCTCCCTAAACACTTTAAATATCGAACTTCTTTAATAACTGTCTATATTGGAACTGTTCAGGACAACAGCTTCCAAAACTGCTGCTGAAAATACATATGTCCGATTTTTTTCACAACCTGGAAATGGACAAAGCTCGGCGCATCCACATTTATTTCAAAAACCCAAAAATTAACGAAGTTCAAGCAATCGAACATTTTAAAATCCGAAAATTGATGACATTCGAACAAGTTCAAACAATCGAAGTTTTATTTTAAAACCGAAAAGAAATGAAGTTCAAACGATCAGAAACCGAAAATAAATGAAAACGTTTACGCAATCAAAGTTTATTTTTAAAACCCAAAAATTAACAAGGCTTGGGAATTCAGATGTCAACCCTCCCCTCAGAGTTGAGCAACTTTCGAAGACCACTGCCCAGTACCAAAGCACCTTCAACTTCAATTAATCTCTCCCCACTTTCTTTGAACATTTAAGAAGTCCCCCAGACCCAACCCTTGCTCAGGCCGATCCTTTCGGGCTGGACTGGAAAACAATCAGGGAGGGGTCATGTCAGACACCACTTGAATGAGAGGAAAACCAAACGCTCTTAAAATACTCAATAGTGAAGGACATTTAACTCTTACACTGTTCACAATCTGTCTGAGCTGAAAACGTGTCACAGCACCAAAATGAAGAACCTACACCCCTCAAGAGGGGCTTCTTGGTTCGAGATCGGTCAAAAGAATGTGGTCTGTTCAAAAAGCAAGGGCCATTATTTTATTTAATTAATGTACCTTGATGCGATTCTGTCCAGCAGCACAGAGATTGAAGCTTCTGTGTTCCGTGGTGAAGTTGGGCAATTACATTTGAAAATTACACATGATTTCTATGTTCTTTAAGAAATAGTTTAGCCTTAATTACAAGAAAGACCTATCACATATAGTAAGGTGACATGATTTCCAGCAAGTTAATCCAGTCTTATTTCCTGGGAAAGGGCTCATAATTACAAGAAAGACCGATCAACTGTAATGTGGTGATATGATTGAGAACAGGCTAATCCTATGGTATTCCTTGAAAAAGAAATCTTATTTACATAAATTGTCATGCTGTGAGAAACAGAGCTCACAATATAATAAATTTCAGTCTGAGTCAAATTCTGAAGCAGCGAATTTTATTGAAACGTTCTTGCACGAAGGGGTGACGAGCAAGTAGCCACCCCAATCCAGAAATTACTCGTCAATTTATACAGTTCAATTCTGGGTACTTCCCCGTTTACCTCATTGGCCTTCAAACCTATCACAATTCCTTATTGTGTTCTGACCCTACCTAGCTGCACTCTGCCCTTGTTTACTTCTCTGCCGACTCCAAGCCGGGCCACCCTAACCGCTATCCATTATTTGTAAGTGACTTGGCTCACTTCAGTGCTGACATGAGGGAAACGCGCTGAGCTTGGCATATCTTGATGTTCTTTTGACCTTATCTGTCTGTCTGTAACATCTTCCATTGTTTACAGGCACAGTTCATTCCTGTATGCACATTTTAGCGAATGAAAAGTAACTCTGTATTTCTTCCACATAGTTTTCATTCCTGTGTTAGTTTTTATTTTTGCCTTACATAAGCAATCATTAATTCAGCTTTTGGCTGATACTGGTGTTAATAAGCAATTCGTAACTTGGCTGAATCAATTATATACTGATGTAAATAAACAATTATGGTTGGAGAAGTAACACTGCTTTACCGACATCCCACACATGCCATGTGTCAGTTCAATGTTAGTTCAAATGGTAAATTAATGTGTCAGTATTCAATTTATGAAAACTCTGTTGTCTCCTTATCTTTGAACTTCAGCCTAATTCTGCAAATCAGAACTTTTTAGACTATTCGTTTAAATCAAGAAACCAAATTGGAGTAAATAGAAATCTACACAAACGTATTGTCTAAATTCAAATTTTACATCCTCATAACCAGGAGATTTAGAGTCTCCTCAGTTTAGGGCACTGACTCTGTGCTGTCTGTTTAAATATATATAACCAGGAGATTTACACTGTCCTCAGTTTAGGGCACTGACACTGTGCTGGCTGGTTAAATATATATAACCAGGAGATTTACACTGTCCTCAGTTTAGGGAACTGACTGTGTGCTGGCTGGTTAAATATATATAACCAGGACTGTTTCACTCGATTCAGTTTAGGGGTGTGACTCTGTGCTAGCTGGTCCAATATATATAACCAGGAGATTTACACTCTCCTCAGTTTAGGGCACTGACTCTGTGCTGGCTGGTTAAATATATATAACCAGGATATTTTCACTCTCCTCACCTAAGTGCACTGACTCTGTGCTGGCTGGTTAAATATATATAAACAGGGGTTTTACAGTCGATTCAGTTTAGGGCTGTGACTCTGTGCTGGATGGTTATATATATATAACCAGGATGTATACACTCTCCTCATTTTGGAGCACTGACTTTGTGCTGGCTGGGTAAATATATATAACCAGGAGATTTACACTATCCTCACCTCAGTGCACTGACTCTGTGCTGGCTGGTTAAATATATATAACCAGGGGTTTTACACTCTCCTCAGATTAGGGCACTGACTGTCTGCTGGCTGGTTAAATATATATAACCAGGTGTTTTACACTCTCCTCAGGTGAGGGCACTGACTCGGTGCTGACTGTTTAAATATACATAACCAGGAGATTTACAGGCTCCTCAGTTTAGAGCACCAAGTCTGAGCTGGCTGGTAAAATATATATAACTTGGAGATTTACGCTCTGCTCAGTTAACGGCACTGACTGTGTGCTGGCTGGTTCAATATATACAACCAGGAGATTTAAACTCTCCTCAGTTTAGGGCTCTGACACTGTGCTGGCTGTTTAAATATATATAGCGTGGAGATTTACACTCTCCTCACTTTCGGGCACTGACTCTGTGCTGGCTGTTTAAATATATATATATAAAATAAGGAGATTTACACTCTCCTCAGTTAAGGGCACTGTCTCTGTGCTGGCTGGTTCAATATATATAAAGAGGAGAATTAGACTCTCCTCAGTTTAGGGCACTGTCTCTGTGCTGGCTGGTTAAATATATATAACTAGGAAATTTACACTCTCCTCAGGTTAGGGCACTGACGCTGTGCTGGCTGGTTCAATATATATAACCAGGAGATTTACACTATCCTCAGTTTAGGGCACTGACTCTGTGCTGGCTGGTTCAATATATATAAACAGGAGTTTTACACGATATTCTGTTTAGGGCTCTGACACTGTGCTGGCTGGTTAAATATATATAACCAGGATAATTACACTCTCCTCACTTGCGTGCGCTGACACTGCGCTGGCTGGTTAAATATATATAACCAGGAGATTTGCGTGCTCCTCAGTTAAGGGCACTGACTCTGTGCTGGCTGGTTCAATATATATAACCAGGAGATTTACACTATCCTCAGTTTAGGGCACTGACTCTGTGCTGGCTGGTTCAATATATATAAACAGGAGTTTTACACTCTATTCAGTTTAGGGCACTGACTTTGTGCTGGCTGGTTAAATATATATAACCAGGATATTTACACTGCCCTCAGTTTGGGGCACTGACTCTGCTGGCTGGTTAACTATATTTTAATGGAGATTTACACTCTCCTCACTTTAAGGCACTGACTCTGTGCTGGCTGTTAAATATTTATATAAAACCAGGAGATTTGCACTCTCCTCAGTTAAGGGCACTGACTCTGTGCTGGCTGGTTACATATTTATAAACAGGGGTTTTACACTCTCCTCAGTTTATGGCACTGACTCTGTGCTGGCTGGTTAAATATACATAGCCTGGAGATTTACACTCTCCTCACTTTTGGGCACTGACTCTGTGCTGGTTGTTTAAATATATATATAAAACCAGGAGATATACGCTCTCCACAGTTAACGGCACTGACTCTGTGCTGGCTGGTTCAATATATGTAACCAGGGGATTTACACTCTCCTCAGTATAGGGCACTGTCTCTGTGCTGGATGGTTAAATATATATAACCAAGAGATTTACACTCTCCTCAGTTTAGGGCACTGACTCTGTGCTGGCTGGTTCAATATATAAAAACCAGGGGATAGTCACTATCCTCAGTTCAGGGCAATGACTTTGTGCTGGCTGGATCAATATATATAACCAAGAGTATTACATAATATTCTGTTTAGGGCACTGACTCTGTGCTATCTGGTTAAATATATGTAACCAGGAGATTTACACTCTCCTCACTTTAGGGCACTGACTGTGTGCTGGCTGGTGAAATATATATATAAACCAGGAGATTTACACTCTCATCAGTTTAGGGCACTGACTCTGTGCTGTCTGTTTAAATATATATAACCAGGATATTTACACTCTCCTCAGTTTAGTGCACTGACCCTGCGCAGGCTCGTTCAATATATATCACCAGGAGATAGACACTGCCCTCAGTTTAGGGAACTGACTCTGTCCTGTCTGGTTACATGTATATATAAGCAGTTGATTTATACTCTCCTTTGTTTCGGGCACTGACTCTGTGCTGGCTGGTTCAATATATATAGCCAGGAGATTTACACTTTTCTCAGTTTAGGCCACTGACTCTGTGCTGGCATGTTCAATATATATTACCAGGAGATTTACACTCTCTTCTGTTTAGGGCACAGACTGTGTCCTGGCTGGTTACATATATATATAAAAACAGTTGTTTTATACTCTCCTTTGTTTCGGGCACTGACTCTGTGCTGGCTGGTTCAAGATATATAGCCAGGAGATTTACACTGTCCTGAGATTCGGGAACTGACTCTGTGCTGACTGGTTGAGTACACATAACCAGGAGATTTATACTCTTCTCAGTTGAGGCCACTGACTCTGTGCTGGCATGTTCAATATATATAACCAGGAGATTTACACTCTCTTCTGTTTCGGGCACTGACTCTGTGCTATCTGGTTAAATATATGTAACCAGGGGATTGACACTCTACTCACTTTAGGGCACTCACTGTGTGCTGGCTGGTGAAATATATATATAAACCAGGAGTATTACACTCTCATCAGTTTAGGGGACTGACTCTGTGCTGTCTGTTTAAATATATATAACCAGGATATTTACACTCTCCTCACTTTAGTGCACTGACCCTGCGCAGGCTCGTTCAATATATAACACCAGGAGATAGACACTGCCCTCAGTTTAGGGAACTGACTCTGTCCTTGCTGGTTACATGTATATACAAGCAGTTGTTTTATACTCTCCTTTGTTTCGGGCACTGACTCTGTGCTGTCTGGTTCAATATATATAGCCAGGAGATTTACACTGTCCTGAGATTCGGGAACTGATTCTGTGCTGACTGGTTGAGTATACGTAACCAGGAGATTTACACTCTTCTCAGTTTAGGCCACTGACTCTGTGCTGGCTGGTTCAATATATATAGCCAGCAGATTTACTCTCTTCTCAGTTTAGGCCACTGACTCTGTGCTGGCATGTTCAATATATATAACCAGGAGATTTACACTCTCTTCTGTTTAGGGCACAGACTGTATTCTGGCTGGTTACATGCATATAACCAGGGGTTTTACTCTCTCCTCAGGTTAGGGCACTGACTCGGTGCTGGCTGGTTCAATATATATAACCAGGAGATTTACACTCTCCTCAGTTTCGGGCACTGAGTCTGTGTTGGCTGGTTAAATATATACGTAAACAGGAGATTTAAACTGTCCTCAGTTCAGGGCACTGACTCTGTGCTGGCTGGTTACATATTTATAACCAGGGGTTTGACACTCTCCTCAGTTTATGGCAATGACTCTGTGCTGGCATGTTCAATATATATAACCAGGAGATTTACACTCTCTTCTGTTTAGGGCACAGATTGTGTGCTGGCTGGTCAAATATATATAACGTGGAGATTTACACTCTCCTCAGGTTAGGGCACTGACTCGGTGCTGGCTGGTTCAATATATATAACCTGGAGATTTACACTCTCTTGTGTTTAGGGCACTGACTCTGTGCTATCGGATTAAATATATGAAACCAGGAGATTTACACTCTCCTCGTTTTAGGGCACTGACTGTGTGCTGGCTGGTGAAATATATATATAAACCAGGAGATTTACACTCTCATCAGTTTAGGGCACTGACTCTGTGCTGTCTGTTTAAATATATATAACAAAGGATATTGACACTCTCCTCAGTTTAGTGCACTGACCCTGCGCAGGCTCGTTCAATATATATCACCAGGAGACAGACACTGCCCTCAGTTTAGGGAACTGACTCTGTCCTGGCTGGTTACATGTATATATAAGCAGTTGTTTTATACTCTCCTTTGTTTCGGGCACTGACTCTGTGCTGGCTGGTTCAATATATATAGCCAGGAGATTTACACTCTCCTCAGTTTAGGCCACTGACTCTGTGCTGGCATGTTCAATATATATAACCAGGAGATTTACACTCTCTTCTGTTTAGGGCACAGACTGTGTGCTGGCTGGTTACATGCATATAACCAGGGGTTTTACACTCTCCTCAGGTTAGGGCACTGACTCTGTGCTGGCTGGTTCAATATATATAACCAGGAGATTTACACTATCCTCAGATTAGGGCACTGAGTCTGAGCTGGCTGGTTAAATATATATAACGTGGAGATTTACACTCTCCTCAGATTAGGGCACTGACTGTCTGCTGGCTGGTTAAATATATACAACCAGGAGTTTTACACTCTATTCAGTTTCGGGCAGTGACTCTGTGCTGGCTGGTTTAATATATATATAACCAGGAGATTTACACTATTTACACTGTCCTCAGTTTGGACACGGACTCTGTGCTGTCTGGTTACATATAAATAACCAGGAATTTTACACTCTATTCAGTTTACCGCACTGACTCTGTGCTGTCTGGTTAAATATTCATAACCAGAAGATTTACACTCTCCTCAGTTTAGAGCACCGAGTCTATGCTGGCTGGTAAAATATATATAACTTGGAGATTTACACTGCCCTCAGTTTAGGGCACTGAATCTGTGCAGGCTGGTTAAATATATATATATTAAACCAGTAGATTTAAACTCTCCTCAGTTAAGGGCACTGACTCGGTGCTGGCTGGTTCAATATTTATATAAAACGAAGCAATTTACACTCTCCTCAGTTTAGGGCACTGTCTCTGTGCTGGCTGGTTCAATATATATAACCAGGAGATTTCCACTCTCCTCACTTTCGGGCACTGACTCTGTGCTGGTTGTTTAAATATATATATAAAACCAGGAGATTTACACTCTCCTCAGTTAAGGGCACTGTCTCTGTGGTGGCTGGTTCAATATATGTAACCAGGAGATTTACACTCTCCTCAGTTTAGGGCACTGTCTCTGTGCTGGCTGGTTCAATATATATAACCAGGGGATAGTCACTATCCTCATTTCAGGGCAATGAGTTTGTGCTGGCTGGATCAATATATATAACCAAGAGTATTACAGTATATTCTGTTTAGGGCTCTGACACTGTGCTGTCTGTTTAAATATATATAACCAGGATATTTACACTCTCCTCACCTTAGTGCACTGACCCTGCGCTGGCTCGTTCAATATATATAACCAGGAGATTTACACTCTCTTCTGTTTAGGGCACAGATTGTGTGCTGGCTGGTCAAATATATATAACGTGGAGATTTACACTCTCCTCAGGTTAGGGCACTGACTCGGTGCTGGCTGGTTCAATATATATATATAACCAGGAGATTTACACTCTCCTCAGTTTAGGGCACTGAGTCTGAGCTGGCTGGTCAAATGTATATAACGTGGAGATTTACACTCTCCTCAGCTTCGGCCACTGACTATGTGCTTGCTGGTTAAATATATACAACCAGGAGTTTTTCACTCTATTCAGTTTCGGGCAGTGACTCAGTGCTGGCTGGTTTAATATATATAACAAGGAGATTTACACTGTCCTCAGTTTAGGACACGGTCTCTGTGCTGTCTGGTTAAATATAAATAACCGGGAGTTTTACACTGTATTCAATTTACGGCACTGACTCTGTGCTGTCTGGTTAAATATACATAACCAGGAGATTTACACTCTCCTCAGTTTAGAGCACCGAGTCTGTGCTGGCTGGTAAAATATATATAACTTGGAGATTTACACTGTCCTCAGTTTCGGGAACTGACTCTGTGCTGGCTGGTTCAATATATATAGCCAGGAGATTTACACTGTCCTGAGATTCGGGAACTGACTCTGTGCTGACTGGTTGAGTACTCATAACCAGGAGATTTATACTCTTCTTAATTGAGGCCACTGACTCTGTGCTGGCATGTTCCATATATATAACCAGGAGATTTACACTCTCTTCTGTTTAGGGCACTGACTCTGTGCAATCTGGTTAAATATATGTAACCAGGATATTTACACTCTCCTCACTTTAGGGCACTGACTGTGTGCTGGCTGGTGAAATATATATATAAACCAGGAGATTTACACTCTCATCAGTTTAGGGCACTGACTCTGTGCTGTCTGTTTAAATATATATAACCAGGACATTTACACTCTCCTCAGTTTAGTGCACTGACCCTGCGCAGGCTCGTTCAATATATATCACCAGGAGATAGACACTGCCCTCAGTTTAGGGAACTGACTCTGTCCTGGCAGGTTACATGTATATATAAGCAGTTGTTTTATAATCTCCTTTGTTTCGTGCACTGACTCTGTGCTGGCTGGTTCAATATATATAGCCAGGAGATTTACACTGACCTGAGATTCGGGAACTGACTCTGTGCTGACTGGTTGAGTATACAAAACCAGGAGGTTTACACTCTTCTCATTTTAGGCCACTGACTCTGTGCTGGCATGTTCAATATATATAACCAGGAGATTTACACTCTCTTCTGTTTAGGGCACTGACTCTGTGCTATCTGGTTAAATATATGTAACCAGGAGATTGACACTCTCCTCACTTTAGGGCACTGACTGTGTGCTGGCTGGTTAAATATATATATATAAACCAGGAGATTTACACTCTCATCAGTTTAGGGCACTGACTCTGTGCTGTCTGTTTAAATATATATAACCAGGATATTTACACTCTCCTCACTTTAGTGCACTGACCCTGCGCTGGCTCGTTCAATATATATCACCAGGAGATTGGCACGGCCCTCAGTTTAGGGAACTGACTCTGTCCTGACTGGTTACATATATATATAAACAGTTGTTTTATACTCTGCTTTGTTTCGGGCACTTACTCTGTGCTGGCTGGTTCAATATATATAGCCAGGAGATTTACACTCTCCTGAGATTCGGGAACTGACTCTGTGCTGACTGGTTGAGTGTCCATAACCAGGAGATTTACACTCTTCTCAGTTTAGGCCACTGACTCTGTGCTGGCATGTTCAATATATATAACCAGGAGATTTACACTCTCTTCTGTTTAGGGCACTGACTCTGTGCTGTCTGTTTAAATATATATGACCAGGATATTTACACTCTCCTCACTTTAGTGCACTGACCCTGCGCAGGCTCGTTCAATATATATCACCAGGAGATAGACACTGCCCTCAGTTTAGGGAACTGACTCTGTCTTGGCTGGTTACATGTATATATAAGCAGTTATTTTATACTCTCCTTTGTTTCGGGCACTGACTCTGTGCTGGCTGGTTCAATATATATAGCCAGGAGATTTACACTGTCCTGAGATTCGGGAACTGACTCTGTGCTGACTGGTTGAGTATACGTAACCAGGAGATTTACACTCTTCTCAGTTTAGGCCACTGACTCTGTGCTGGCTGGTTAAATATATATAACCAGGAGATTTACACTCTCTTCTGTTCAGGGCACAGACTGTGTGCTGGCTGGTTACATGCATATAACCAGGGGTTTTAAACTCTCCTCAGGTTAGGGCACTGACTTGGTGCTGGCTGGTTCAATATATATAACCAGGAGATTTACACTATCCTCAGTTTAGGGCACTGAGTCTGAGCTGGCTGGTTAAATATATATAAACAGGAGATTTAAACTGCCCTCAGTTTAGGGAACTGACTCTGTCCTGGCTGGTTACATGTATATATAAGCAGTTGTTTTATACTCTCCTTTGTTTCGGGCACTTACTCTGTGCTGGCTGGTTCAATATAAATAGCCAGGAGATTTACACTCTCCTGAGATTCGGGAACTGACTCTGTGCTGACTGGTTGAGTGTCCATAACCAGGAGATTTACACTCTTCTCAGTTTAGGCCACTGACTCTGTGCTGGCATGTTCAATATATATAACCAGGACAATTACACTCTCTTCTGTTTCGGGCACTGACTCTGTGCTATCTGGTTAAATATATGTAACCAGGAGATTTACACTCTCCTCAGGTTAGGGCACTGACTCGGTGCTGGCTGGTTCAATATATATAACCAGGAGATTTACACTATCATCAGTTTAGGGCACTGAGTCTGAGCTGGCTGGTTAAATATAGACAACGTGGAGATTTACACTCTCCTCAGTTTAGGGCACTGACTGTCTGCTGGCTGGTTAAATATATACAACCAGGAGTTTTACACTCTATTCAGTTTCGGGCAGTGACTCTGTGCTGGCTGGTTTAATATATAAAACCAGGAGATTTACACTGTCCTCAGTTTAGGACACGGACTCTGTGCTGTCTGGTTACATATAAATAACCAGGAGTTTTACACTCTATTCAGTTTACGGCACTGACTCTGTGCTGTCTGGTTAAATATACATAACCAGGAGATTTACACTCTCCTCAGTTTAGAGCACCGAGTCTGTGCTGGCTGGGAAAATATATATAACTTGTAGATTTACACTGTGTTCAGTTTAGGGCACTGACTCTGAGCAGGCTGGTTAAATATATATATAAAACTAGGAGATTAACCCTCTCCTCATTTAAGGGCACTGACTCTGTGCTGGCTGGTTAAATATATATTACCAGAACATTTACTCTGTCCTCAGTTTCGGGCACTGTCTCTGTGCTAGCTGGTTAAATATATATAACCAGTGGTTTTACACTCTATTGAGTTTAGGGCACTGAGTCTGTGCTGGCTGGTTAAATATATATATCCATTTGTTTTACACTGTCCTCATTTGAGGGCTCTGGTTCTGTGCTGGCTGGTTCAATATATATAACAAGGCGATTTACACTCTCCTCAGTTTAGGGCATTGACTATGTGCTGTCTGGTTAAATATATTTTACCAGAAGATTTACTCTGTTCTCAGTTTAGGGCACTGACTCTGTGCTGTCTGGTTAAATATATATAAGCAGGAGATTTATACTATCCTCAGTTTAGGGAACTGACTATGTGCTGTCTGGTTAAATATATATTACCAGTAGATTTACTCTGTCCTCAGTTTAGGGCACTGAGTCTGTGCTGGCTGGTTCAATATATATTACCAGAAGATTTACTCTGTCCTCAGTTTAGGGCACTGACTCTGTGCTGGCTGGTTAAATATTTTTACCCCGGAGATTTACACTGTCTTCATTTTAGGACACTGACTATGTGCTGGCTGGTTAAATATATATAACCAGTTGTTTTACACTGTCCTCAGTTGAGGGCACTGACTCTGTGCTGGCTAGTACAATATATATAACCAGGAGTTTTACACTCTATTCAGTTTCGTGCAGTGACTCTGTGCTGGCTGGTTTAATATATATTACCAGGAGATTTACGCTGTCCTCAGTTTAGGGCACTGACTCTGTGCTGGCTGGCACTGAGTCTGTGCTGGCTGGTTAAATAAATATCACCAGAGTGTATCTCCTCAGTTTTGGGCACTGACTCTGCACTGGCTGGTTAAATATATATAACCAGGAGATTTGCCCTGTCTCGGCTTAGGGCAGTGAGACTGTGCTGGCTGGTTAAATATATATACCCAGGAGATGTACACTCTCCTCAATTTAGAGCACTGTCTCTGTGCTGTTTGTTTCAATATATTTTTAACCAGGAGATTTACCCGCTGGCTGGTTAAATATATATAACCAGGCGATTAACACAGGCCTTGGTTTCGGACACTGACTCTGTTCTCGCTGTTTAAATACATATAAAACCAGGAGATTTCCACTCTCCTCAGTTGAGGGCACTGAATCTGTACTGGCAGGTTAAATATCTATAACCAGGAGATTTAAACTCTCCTCAGTTTAGGACACTGACTCTGCTTGCTGGTTGTACATAACCAGTAAATTTACTCTCTCCTCAAGTTTAGGGCACTGACTTTGTGCTGGCTGATTAAATATATATATCCAGGAGATTTACGCTCTCCTCAGTTGAGGGCACTGACTCTGTGCTAGCTTGTTAAATATATATAACCAGTTGTTTTACACTCTTCTCAGTTTAGGGCACTGACTCTGTGCTGGCTGGTTCAATATATATAACCAGGAGATTTACACTGTCCTCAGATTAGGACACTGACTCTGTGCTTGCTGGTAAAATACATATTACCAGGAAACTGACACTTTCCGCAGTTTAGGGCACTCAATGTTTGCTGGCTGGTTAAATATACATAACAAGGATATTTACACTTTCTCAGTTCAGCGCCCTGACTCTGTGCTGGCTGATTAAATATATATAAAGAGTCATTTTTCACTCTCCACGGTTTAGGGAACTGACTCTGTGCTGGCTGGTTCAATATACATAACAAGGAGATTTCCACTCTCCTCTGTTTCGAGCCCTGACTCCGTGATGGCTGGTTAAATATATATAACCAGGATATTAGCCTCTCCTCATTTTAGGGCACTAACTCTGTGCTGACTGGTTAAATAGTGAACCAGGAGATTAACACTGTCCTCACTTTAGGGCACTGACTCTGTGCTGGCTGGTTAAATATATATAAAACCAGAAGTTTTACACTGTCCTCAGTTTAGGGCACTGACTCTGTGCCGACTGGTTAAATATATATATAAGCAGGGGTTTTGCACTATATTCAGTCTAGAGCTCTGACTCTGTGCTGGCTCGTTAAATATATATAACCAGGACTTTTTCACTCTATTCAATTTTATGCACTGACTCTGTGCTGGCTGGTTAAATAGATATAACCAGGGGTTTTACACTCTATTCAGTATAGGGCTCTGGCTCTGTGCTGGCTGGTTCAATATATATGACCAGGAGATTTACACTCTCATCACTTTCGGGCACTGAGTCTGTGCTGTCTGGTTAAATATATATTACCAGAAGATTTACACTGTCCTCAGTTTAGGGCACTGACTCTGTGCTGGCTGGGTCAATGTATATCAATGGGAGATTTACACAGTTCAGAGTTTAGGGAACTGACTCTGTGCTGGCTGTTTAAATATATATAACCAGCAGATATAGACTCTTCCCAGTTTAGGGCACTGACTCTGTGCTGGCTGGTTAAATATATATAACCAGAAGATTTACACTGTTCAGAGTTTAGGGCACTGACTCTGTGCTGGCTGGTTAAATATATATAACCAGTAAATTTACACTCTTCTCAGTTTAGGGCACTGAGTCTGTGCTGGCTGGTCAAATATATATAACCAGAAGATTTACACTGTCCTCAGTTTAGGGCACTGAGTCTGTGCTGTCTGGTTAAATATATATTATCAGAAGATTTCCACTTTCCTCAGTTTAGGGCACTGCCTCTCTGCAGTCTGGTTATATATATTTAACCAGCCAGCACAGACTCAGTGACCTAAACTGAATAGAGTGTAAAACTCCTGGTTAAATATATATAACCAGGAGATTTACACTCTCCTCAGTTTAGGGCACTGACTCTGTGCTAGCTGGTTAAATATATATAACCAGTTGTTTTACACTCTCCTCAGTTTAGGGCACTGACTCTGTGCTGGCTGGTTCAATATATATAACCAGGAGATTTACACTGTCCTCAGATTAGGACACTGACTCTGTGCTAGCTGGTAAAATACATATTACCAGGAAACTGACACTTTCCGCAGTTTAGGGCACTCAATGTTTGCTGGCTGGTTAAATATATATAACAAGGATATTTACACTTTCTCAGTTCAGCGCCCTGACTCTGTGCTGGCTGATTAAACATATATAAAGAGTCATTTTTCACTCTCCACGGTTTAGGGAACTGACTCTGTGCTGGCTGGTTCAATATACATAACAAGGAGATTTCCACTCTCCTCTGTTTCGGGCCCTGACTCCATGCTGGCTGGTTAAATATATATAACCAGGATATTACCCTCTCCTCATTTTAGGGCACTAACTCTGTGCTGACTGGTTAAATAGTGAACCAGGAGATTAACACTGTCCTCACTTTAGGGCACTGACTCTGTGCTGGCTGGTTAAATATATATAAAACCAGAAGTTTTACACTGTCCTCAGTTTAGGTCACTGACTCTGTGCCGACTGGTTAAATATATATAAGCAGGGGTTTTGCACTATATTCAGTTTTGGGCACTGTCTCTGTGTTGGCTGGTTCAATATATATGTCCAGGAGATTTACACTCGATTCAGTCTAGAGCTCTGACTCTGTGCTGGCTCGTTAAATATATATAACCAGGACTTTTTCACTCTATTCAATTTTATGCACTGACTCTGTGCTGGCTGGTTAAATAGATACAACTAGGGGTTTACACTATATTCAGTATAGGGCTCTGACTCTGTGCTGGCTGGTTCAATATATATGACCAGGAGATTTACACTCTCATCACTTTCGGGCACTGAGTCTGTGCTGTCTGGTTAAATATATATAACCAGTTGTTTTACACTGTCCTCAGTTGAGGGCACTGACTCTGTGCTGGCTAGTACAATATATATAACCAGGAGTTTTACACTCTATTCAGTTTCGTGCAGTGACTCTGTGCTGGCTGGTTTAATATATATTACCAGGAGATTTACGCTGTCCTCAGTTTAGGGCACTGACTCTGTGCTGGCTGGCACTGAGTCTGTGCTGGCTGGTTAAATAAATATCACCAGAGTGTATCTCCTCAGTTTTGGGCACTGACTCTGCACTGGCTGGTTAAATATATATAACCAGGAGATTTGCCCTGTCTCGGCTTAGGGCAGTGAGACTGTGCTGGCTGGTTAAATATATATACCCAGGAGATGTACACTCTCCTCAATTTAGAGCACTGTCTCTGTGCTGTTTGTTTCAATATATTTTTAACCAGGAGATTTACCCGCTGGCTGGTTAAATATATATAACCAGGCGATTAACACAGGCCTTGGTTTCGGACACTGACTCTGTTCTCGCTGTTTAAATACATATAAAACCAGGAGATTTCCACTCTCCTCAGTTGAGGGCACTGAATCTGTACTGGCAGGTTAAATATCTATAACCAGGAGATTTAAACTCTCCTCAGTTTAGGACACTGACTCTGCTTGCTGGTTGTACATAACCAGTAAATTTACTCTCTCCTCAAGTTTAGGGCACTGACTTTGTGCTGGCTGATTAAATATATATATCCAGGAGATTTACGCTCTCCTCAGTTGAGGGCACTGACTCTGTGCTAGCTTGTTAAATATATATAACCAGTTGTTTTACACTCTTCTCAGTTTAGGGCACTGACTCTGTGCTGGCTGGTTCAATATATATAACCAGGAGATTTACACTGTCCTCAGATTAGGACACTGACTCTGTGCTTGCTGGTAAAATACATATTACCAGGAAACTGACACTTTCCGCAGTTTAGGGCACTCAATGTTTGCTGGCTGGTTAAATATACATAACAAGGATATTTACACTTTCTCAGTTCAGCGCCCTGACTCTGTGCTGGCTGATTAAATATATATAAAGAGTCATTTTTCACTCTCCACGGTTTAGGGAACTGACTCTGTGCTGGCTGGTTCAATATACATAACAAGGAGATTTCCACTCTCCTCTGTTTCGAGCCCTGACTCCGTGATGGCTGGTTAAATATATATAACCAGGATATTAGCCTCTCCTCATTTTAGGGCACTAACTCTGTGCTGACTGGTTAAATAGTGAACCAGGAGATTAACACTGTCCTCACTTTAGGGCACTGACTCTGTGCTGGCTGGTTAAATATATATAAAACCAGAAGTTTTACACTGTCCTCAGTTTAGGGCACTGACTCTGTGCCGACTGGTTAAATATATATATAAGCAGGGGTTTTGCACTATATTCAGTCTAGAGCTCTGACTCTGTGCTGGCTCGTTAAATATATATAACCAGGACTTTTTCACTCTATTCAATTTTATGCACTGACTCTGTGCTGGCTGGTTAAATAGATATAACCAGGGGTTTTACACTCTATTCAGTATAGGGCTCTGGCTCTGTGCTGGCTGGTTCAATATATATGACCAGGAGATTTACACTCTCATCACTTTCGGGCACTGAGTCTGTGCTGTCTGGTTAAATATATATTACCAGAAGATTTACACTGTCCTCAGTTTAGGGCACTGACTCTGTGCTGGCTGGGTCAATGTATATCAATGGGAGATTTACACAGTTCAGAGTTTAGGGAACTGACTCTGTGCTGGCTGTTTAAATATATATAACCAGCAGATATAGACTCTTCCCAGTTTAGGGCACTGACTCTGTGCTGGCTGGTTAAATATATATAACCAGAAGATTTACACTGTTCAGAGTTTAGGGCACTGACTCTGTGCTGGCTGGTTAAATATATATAACCAGTAAATTTACACTCTTCTCAGTTTAGGGCACTGAGTCTGTGCTGGCTGGTCAAATATATATAACCAGAAGATTTACACTGTCCTCAGTTTAGGGCACTGAGTCTGTGCTGTCTGGTTAAATATATATTATCAGAAGATTTCCACTTTCCTCAGTTTAGGGCACTGCCTCTCTGCAGTCTGGTTATATATATTTAACCAGCCAGCACAGACTCAGTGACCTAAACTGAATAGAGTGTAAAACTCCTGGTTAAATATATATAACCAGGAGATTTACACTCTCCTCAGTTTAGGGCACTGACTCTGTGCTAGCTGGTTAAATATATATAACCAGTTGTTTTACACTCTCCTCAGTTTAGGGCACTGACTCTGTGCTGGCTGGTTCAATATATATAACCAGGAGATTTACACTGTCCTCAGATTAGGACACTGACTCTGTGCTAGCTGGTAAAATACATATTACCAGGAAACTGACACTTTCCGCAGTTTAGGGCACTCAATGTTTGCTGGCTGGTTAAATATATATAACAAGGATATTTACACTTTCTCAGTTCAGCGCCCTGACTCTGTGCTGGCTGATTAAACATATATAAAGAGTCATTTTTCACTCTCCACGGTTTAGGGAACTGACTCTGTGCTGGCTGGTTCAATATACATAACAAGGAGATTTCCACTCTCCTCTGTTTCGGGCCCTGACTCCATGCTGGCTGGTTAAATATATATAACCAGGATATTACCCTCTCCTCATTTTAGGGCACTAACTCTGTGCTGACTGGTTAAATAGTGAACCAGGAGATTAACACTGTCCTCACTTTAGGGCACTGACTCTGTGCTGGCTGGTTAAATATATATAAAACCAGAAGTTTTACACTGTCCTCAGTTTAGGTCACTGACTCTGTGCCGACTGGTTAAATATATATAAGCAGGGGTTTTGCACTATATTCAGTTTTGGGCACTGTCTCTGTGCTGGCTGGTTCAATATATATGTCCAGGAGATTTACACTCGATTCAGTCTAGAGCTCTGACTCTGTGCTGGCTCGTTAAATATATATAACCAGGACTTTTTCACTCTATTCAATTTTATGCACTGACTCTGTGCTGGCTGGTTAAATAGATACAACTAGGGGTTTACACTATATTCAGTATAGGGCTCTGACTCTGTGCTGGCTGGTTCAATATATATGACCAGGAGATTTACACTCTCATCACTTTCGGGCACTGAGTCTGTGCTGTCTGGTGAAATATATATTACCAGAAGATTTACACTGTCCTCAGTTTAGGGCACTGACTCTGTGCTGGCTGGGTCAATGTATATCAATGGGAGATTTACACAGTTCAGAGTTTAGGGAACTGACTCTGTGCTGGCTGTTTAAATATATATAACCAGCAGATATAGACTCTTCCCAGTTTAGGGCACTGACTCTGTGCTGGCTGGTTAAATATATATAAACAGAAGATTTACACTGTCCTCAGTTTAGGGCAGTGACTCTGTGCTGGCTGATTAAATATATATAACCAGTTGTTTTACACTCTCCTCAGTTTAGGGCACTGAGTCTGTGCTGGCTGGTCAAATATATATAACCAGAAGATTTACACTGTCCTCGGTTTAGGGCACTGAGTCTATGCTGGCTGGTTAAATATATATTATCAGAAGATTTCCACTGTCCTCAGTTTAGAGCACTGCCTCGCTGCTGTCAGGTTTAATATATATCACCAGGAGTTTTACACTCTATTCAGTTTAGGGCACTGAGTCTGTGCTGACTGGTTAAATATATATGACCAGTTGTTTTACATTCTGCTCAGTTTTGGGCACTGAGTCTGTGCTGGCTGGGTCAATGTATATAAATGGGAGATTTACACTGTTCAGAGTTTAGGGCACTGACTGTGTGCTGGCTGGTTCAATATATATAACCAGGAGATTTACACTGTCCTCAGTTTAGGACACTGACTGTGTGCTGACTGGTTCAATATATATCACCAGGTGATATACACTCTCCTCAGTTTAGGACACTGACTGTGTGCTTACTGGTTAAATATAAATAACAAGGAGATTTACACTTTCTCAGTTCAGCGCTCTGACTCTGTGCTGGCTGATTAAATATATATAAAGAGTTGTTTTTCACTCTCCACAGTTGAGGGAACTGACTCTGTGCTGTCTGGTTCAATATATATAACCAGGATATTACCCTCTCCTCATTTTCGGGCACTGACTCTGTGCTGACTGGTTAAATAGAGAACCAGGGGATTTACACTGTCCTCAGTTTAGGGCACTGACTCTGTGCTGGTTGGTTAAATATATATAACCAGTTGTTTTACACTCTCCTCAGTTTAGGGCACTGACTCTGTGCTGGCTGGTTAAATACATATAACCAGTAAATTTACACTCTTCTCAGTTTAGGGCACTGAGTCTGTGCTGTCTGGTTAAATATATATTATCAGAAGATTTCCATTGTCCTCAGTTTAGGGCACTGCCTCTCTGCTGTCTGGTTATATATATTTAATCAAGAGTTTTATACTCTTTTCAGTTTAGGGCACTGAGTCTGTGCTGGCTGGTTCAATATATATCACCAGGTGATTTACACTCTCCTCAGTTTAGGACACTGACTGTGTGCTTACTGGTTAAATACAAATAACCAGGGGATTGACACTTTCCGCAGTTTAGGGCACTGACTGTTTGCTGGCTGGTTAAATATATATAAAGAGTCATTTTTCACTCTCCACAGTTTAGGGAACTGACTCTGTGATGTCTGGTTCAATATATATAACAAGGAGATTTCCACTCTCCTCAGTTTCGGGCCCTGACTCCGTGCTGGCTGGTTAAATATATATAACCAGGACATTACCCTCTCCTCATTTTAGGGCACTGACTCTGTGCTGACTGGTTAAATAGAGAACCAGGAGATTTACACTCTCCTCAGTTTAGGGCACTGACTATGTGCTTGCTGGTTAAATATATATAACCAGGAGATTTACTCTTTCCGCAGTTTCGGGCACTGACTCTGTGCTGGCTGGTTCAATATATATAACCAGGAGATTTACACTGCCCTCAATTTAGGGCACTGACTATGTGCTGGCAGGGTCAATATATAGAACCTGGAGTTTTACACTCGATAAAGTTTAGGGCACTGACTCTGTGTTGGCTGGTTAAATGTATATAACCAAGAGTTTTACACTCTATTCAGTTTAGGGCACTGACTCTGTGCTGGCTGTTAAAATACATATAACCAGTAGATTTACAATCTGCTCAGTTTCGGGCACTGAGTCTGTGCTAGCTGTTTAAAAATATATAACCAGGAGTTTTACACACTATGCAGTTTCGGCCCTGACTCTGTGCTGGCTGGTTAAATATATAGAACCTGGAGTTTTACACTCGATGAAGTTTAGGGCACTGACTCTGTGTTGGCTGGTTCAATATATATAACCTTGAGATTTACACTCGATTCAGTTTTGGGCACTGACTCTGTGCTGGCTGGTTAAATATATATAACCAGGAGTTTTACACTCTCTTCAATTTAGGGCACTGAGTCTCTGCTGGCGGTTAAATATATTTAACGAGGACATTTACGCTCTCCTCAGTTTAGGCCACTAAGTCTGTGCTGTCTGGTTCAATATACATTATCAAAAGATTTACACTGTCCTCAGTTTAGGGCACTGTCTCTCTGCTGTCTGGTTAAATATATATAACCAGGAGATTTACACTCTATTCAGTTTACGGCACTGAGTCTGTGCTGGCAGGTTAAATATATATAACCAGTTGTTTTACACTCTGCTCAGTTTAGGGCATTAAGTCTGTGCTGGCTGGTTCAATGTTTATAACAAGATGATTTACACTGTCCTCAGTTTAGGGCACTGAGTCTGTGCTGTCTGGTTCAATATATATAACCAGGAGATTTACACTGTCACCAGTTTAGTGCACTCACTCTGTGCTGGCTGGTTAAGTATATATAACCAAGGGTTTTACACTCTATTCAGTTTAGTGCTCTGACTCTGTGCTGGCTGGTTCAATATATATAACCAGTTGTTTTACACTCTCCTCAGTTTAGGGAACTGACTCTGTGCTGGTTGGTTCAATATATATAACCAGGAGATTTACACTGTCCTCAGTTTAGGGCACTGACTCTGTGCTGGCTGGTGAAATATAGATAACCAGGAGTTTTACACTCTAATCAGTTTAGGGCTCTGACTCTGTGCTGGCTGATTAAATATATATAAAGAGTAGTTTTACACTCTCCTCAGTTTAGGGAACTGACTCTGTGCTGTCTGAAATTAATATATATAACAAGGAGATTTCCACTCTCCTCACTTTCGGCCACTGACTCTGTGCTGTCTGGTTAAATACATATATCCAGGAGATTTACACTCTCCTCAGTTTAGGGCACTGACTCTGTGCTGGCTGGTTTCAAATATATAACCAGGAGATTTACACTCTCCTCAGTTTAGGGCACTGACTCTGTGCTGGCTGGTTCAATATATATAATTAGGGGTGATTCACTTGATTCAGTTTAGGGCACTGACTCTGTGCTGGCTGGTGAAATATATATAACCAGGAGTTTTAGACTCGATTCAGTTTAGGGCACTGACTCTGTGTTGGCTGGTTCAATATATATAACCAGGAGTTTAATCTCTCCTCAATTTAGGGATCTGAGTCTGGGCTGGCTGGTTAAATATATGTACCCAGATTATTAACACTGTCCTCAGTTTATGGCACTGATTGTGTGCTGGCTGGTTAAATATATATAACCAGGAGATTTACACTCTCCTCGGTTGAGGGCACTGACTCTGTGCTGGCTGGTAAAATGTATATATATACAACCAGTAGATTTAAACTCTCCTCAGTTAAGGGCACTGACTGTGTGCTGGCTGGTTCAATATTTATATAAAACTAAGAGATTAACATTATCCTCAGTTAAGGGCACTGTCTCTGTGCTGGCTGGTTCAATATATATAACCAGGAGATTTACACTCTCCTCAATTTAGGGCACTGAGTCTGTGTTGGTTGGTTAAATATATATAACCAGGAGATTTACACTCTCCTCAACTGAGGGCACTGACTCTGTGCTGGCTGGTTCAATATACATAACAAGGAGATTTACACTGTCCTCAGTTCAGGGCACTGACTCTGTGCTGGCTGGTTAAATATATATAACCAGGAGATTTACACTCTCCTCAGTTTAGGATACTGTCTCTGTGCAGGCTAGCTCAATATCTATATAGCCAGGAGATTTACACTCTCCTCTGTTTCGGGCACTGACTCTGTGCTGGCTGTTTAAATATATATAAACAGGAGATTAAAACTGTCCTCAATTCAGGGCATTGACTCTGTGCTGGCTGGTTACATGCTTATAACCAGGGGTTTTACACTCTCCTCAGTTTATGGCACTGACTCTGTGCTGGCTGGTTAATTATATATAAAACCAGGAGATTTACGCTCTCCTCAGTTAACGGCACTGACTTTGTGCTGGCTGGTTACATATTTATAACCAGGAGTATTACACTCTCCTCAATTTAGGGCACTGACTCGGTGCTGGCTGGTTCAATATATATAACCAGGAGATTTACACTCTCCTCAGTTTAGGGCACTGACTCTGTGCTGGCTGTTTAAATATATATAACCAGGAAATTTGCACTCTCCTCAGTTTAGGGCACTGACTCTGTGCTGGCTGTTTAAATATATATGTAAACAGGAGATTTAAACTGTCCTCAGTTCAGGGCAGTGACTCTGCGCTGGCTGTTTTAATATATATGTAAACAGGAGATTTAAACTGTCCTCAGTTCATGGCACGGACTCTGTGCTGGCTGGTTACATATTTATAACCAGGGGTTTTACACTCTCCTCAGTTTATGGCAATGAGTCTGTGCTGGCTGGTTATATATACATAGCCTGGAGATTTACACTCTCCTCACTTTAGGGCACTTACTCTGTGCTGGCTGGTTAAATATATATGTAAAACCAGGAGATTTACGCTCTCCTCAGTTAACGGCACTGACTATGTGCTCGCTTGTTACATCTTTATAACCAGGAGTATTAAACTCTCCTCAATTTAGGGCACTGACTGTGTGCTGGCTGGTTAAATATATATAACGTGGAGATTTACGCTCTCCTCACTTTCGGGCACTGACTCTGTGCTGGTTGTTTAAATATATATATAAAACCAGGAGATTTACACTCTCCTCAGTTAAGGGCACTGTCTCTGTGCTGTCTGGTTCAATATATATAACCAGGAGATTTACCCTCTCCTCAGTTTAGGGCACTGTCTCTGTACTGGCTGCTTAAATATATATAACCAAGAGATTTACACTCTCCTCAGTTTAGGACACTGACTCTGTGCTGGCTGGTTCAATATATATAACCAGGGGATATACACTATCCTAAGTTTAGGGCAATGACTTTGTGCTGGCTTGTTCAATATATATAACCAAGAGTATTACACTATATTCTGTTTAGGGCTCTGACACTGTTCTGTCTGTTTAAATATATATAACCAGGATATTTACACTCTCCTCACTTCATTGCACTGACCCTGCGCTGGCTCATTGAATATATATAACCAGGAGATTTACACTGCCCTCAGTTTAGGGAACTGACTCTGTCCTGGCTGGGTACATATATATATAAACAGTTGTTTTATACTCTCCTTTGTTTCGGGCACTGACTCTGTGCTGGCTGGTTAAATATACATAACCAGGAGATTTACACTCTCCTCAGTTTAGAGCACCGAGTCTGTGCAGGCTGGTAAAATATATATAACTTTAAGATTTACACTGTCCTCAGTTTTGGGCACTGACTCTGTGCAGGCTGGTTAAATATATATATATAAAACCAGTAGATTTAAACACTCCTCAGTTAAGTGCACTGTCTCTGTGCTGGCTGGTTAAATATTTATATAAAACGAAGAGATTTACACTCTCCTCAGCTTAGGGCACTGTCTCTGTGCTGACTGGTTCGATATATATAACCAGGAGATTTACACTCTCCTCACTTTCGGGCACTGACTCTGTGCTGGTTGTTTAAATATATATATAAAACCAGTAGATTTACACTCTCCTCAGTTAAGGGCACTGTCTCTGTGCTGGCTGGTTCAATATATATAACCAGGAGATTTACGCTCTCCTCAGTTTAGGGCACTGACTGTGTGCTGGCTGGTTAAATCTATATAACGTGGAGATTTACACTCTCCTCACTTTCGGGCACTGACTCTGTGCTGGTTGTTTAAATATATATATAAAACCAGGAGATTTACACTCTCCTCAGTTAAGGGCACTGTCTCTGTGCTGTCTGGTTCAATATATATAACCAGGAGATTTACACTCTCCTCACTTTCGGGCACTGACTCTGTGCTGGTTGTTTAAATATATATATAAAACCAGGAGATTTACACTCTCCTCAGTTAAGGGCACTGTCTCTGTGCTGTCTGGTTCAATATATATAACCAGGAGATTTACCCTCTCCTCAGTTTAGGGCACTGTCTCTGTACTGGCTGCTTAAATATATATAACCAAGAGATTTACACTCTCCTCAGTTTAGGACACTGACTCTGTGCTGGCTGGTTCAATATATATAACCAGGGGATATACACTATCCTAAGTTTAGGGCGGTGACTTTGTGCTGGCTTGTTCAATATATACAGCCAAGAGTATTACACTATATTCTGTTTAGGGCTCTGACACTGTTCTGTCTGTTTAAATATATATAACCAGGATATTTACACTCTCCTCACTTCAGTGCACTGACCCTGCGCTGGCTCATTCAATATATATAACCTGGAGATTTACACTGCCCTCAGTTTAGGGAACTGACTCTGTCCTGGCTGGGTACATATATATATAAACAGTTGTTTTATACTCCCCTTTGTTTCGGGCACTGACTCTGTGCTGGCTGGTTCAATATATATAGCCAGGAGATTTACACTGTCCTGAGACTTGGGAACTGACTCTGTGCTGACTGGTTGAGTATACATGACCAGGAGATTTACACTCTTCTCAGTTTAGGCCACTGACTCTGTGCTGGCATGTTCAATATATATAACCAGGAGATTTACACTCTCTTCTGTTTAGGGCACAGACTGTGTGCTGGCTGGTTACATGTATCTAACCAGGGGTTTTACACTCTCCTCAGGTTAGGCACTGACTCGGTGCTGGCTGGTTCAATATATACAACCAGGAGATTTACACTCTCCTCAGTTTAGGGCACTGAGTCTGAGCTGGCTGGTTAAATATATATAACGTGGAGATTTACACTCTCCTCAGTTTCGGGCACTGACTGTGTGCTGGCTGGTTAAATATATGCAACCAGGAGTTTTACACTCTATTCAGTTTCGGGCACTGACTCTGTGCTGTCTGGTTAAATATACATAACCAGGAGATTTACACTCTCCTCAGTTTAGAGCACCGAGTCTGTGCTGGCTGGTAAAATATATATAACTTTAAGATTTACACTGTCCTCAGTTTTGGGCACTGACTCTGTGCAGGCTGGTTAAATATATATATATAAAACCAGTAGATTTAAACACTCCTCAGTTAAGTGCACTGTCTCTGTGCTGGCTGGTTAAATATTTATATAAAACGAAGAGATTTACACTCTCCTCAGTTTAGGGCACTGTCTCTGTGCTGACTGGTTCGATATATATAACCAGGAGATTTACACTCTCCTCACTTTCGGGTACTGACTCTGTGCTGGTTGTTTAAATATATATATAAAACCAGTAGATTTACACTCTCCTCAGTTAAGGGCACTGTCTCTGTGCTGGCTGGTTCAATATATATAACCAGGAGATTTACACTCTCCTCAGTTTAGGGCACTGTCTCTGTGCTGGCTTGTTAAATATATATAACCAGGAGATTTACACTTTCCTCAGTTTAGGGCACTGACGCTGTGCTGGCTGGTTCAAAATATATAACCAGGGGATATACACTATCCTCCGGTTTAGGACAATGACTTTGTGCTGGCTGGTTCAATATATATAACCAAGAGTATTACACTATATTCTGTTTAGGGCTCTAACACTGGGCTGTCTGTTTAAATATATATAACCGGGAGATTTACACTCTCCTCAGTTTAGGGAACTGACTCTGTCCTGGCTGGTTACATATATGTATATATAAACAGTTGTTTTATACTCTCCTTTGTTTCGGGCACTGACTCTGTGCTGGCTGGTTCAATATATATAACCAGGAGATTTACACTCTCCTCAGTTTAGAGCACCGAGTATGTGCTGGCTGGTAAAATATATATAACTTGGAGATTTACACTGTCCTCAGTTTAGGGCACTGACTCTGTGCTGGCTGGTTCAATATATATCGCCAGGAGATTTACACTGTCCTGAGATTCGGGAACTGACTCTGTGCTGACTGGTTGAGTACACATAACCAGGAGATTTATACTCTTCTCAGTTGAGGCCACTGACTCTGTGCTGGCATGTTCAATATATATAACCAGGAGATTTACACTCTCTTCTGTTTAGGGCACAGATTGTGTGCAGGCTGGTTAAATATATATAACGTGGAGATTTACACTCTCCTCAGTTTCGGGCACTGACTGTGTGCTGGCTGGTTAAATATATGCAACCAAGAGTTTTACACTCTATTCAGTTTCGGGCACTGACTCTGTGGTGTCTGGTTAAATATACATAACCAGGAGATTTACACTGTCCTCAGTTTAGAGCAACGAGTCTGTGCAGGCTGTTAAAATATATATAACTTGAAGATTTACACTGTCCTCAGTTTTGGGCACTGACTATGTGCTAGCTAGTTCAATATATATTGCCAGGAGATTTACACTGTCCTGAGATTCGGGAACTGACTCTGTGCTGACTGGTTGAGTACACATAACCAGGAGATTTATACTCTTCTCTGTTGAGGCCACTGACTCTGTGCTGGCCTGTTCAATATATATAACCAGGAGATTTACACTCTCTTCTGTTTTGGGCACTGACTCTGTGCTGTCTGGTTAAATATATGTAACCAGGAGATTTACACTCTCATCAGTTTAGGACACTGACTCTGTGCTGTCTGTTTAAATATATATAACCAGGATATTTACACTCTGACCCTGCGCTGGCTCGGTCAATATATATTACCAGGAGATTTGCACTGCCCTCAGTTTAGGGAACTGACTCTGTCCTGGCTGGTTACATATATATATGAACAGTTGTTTTATACTCTCCTTTGTTTCGGGCACTGACTCTGTGCTGGCTGGTTCAATATACATAACCTGGAGATTTACACTGTCCTGAGAATCGGGAACTGACTCTGTGCTGACTGGTTGAGTATACATGACCAGGAGATTTACACTCTTCTCAGTTTAGGCCACTGACTCTGTGCTGGCATGTTCAATATATATAACCAGGAGATTTACACTCTCTTCTGTTTAGGGCACAGATTGTGTGCTGGCTGGTTACATGTATATAACCAGGGGTTTTACACTCTCCTCAGGTTAGGGCACTGACTCGGTGCTGGCTGGTTCAATATATATAACCAGGAGATTTACACTCTCCTCAGTTTCGGGCACTGAGTCTGAGCTGGCTGGTTAAATATATTTAACGTGGAGAATTACACTCTCCTCAGTTTCGGGCACTGACTTTATGCTGGCTGGTTAAATATATGCAACCAGGAGTTTTACACTCTATTCAGTTTCGGGCACTGACTCTGTGCTGTCTGGTTAAATATACATAACCAGGAGATTTACACTCTCCTCAGTTTAGAGCAACGAGTCTGTGCAGGCTGGTAAAATATATATAACTTGGAGATTTACACTGTCGTCAGTTTAGGGCACTGACTCTGTGCAGGCTGGTTAAATATATATATATATATATAAAACCAGTAGATTTAAACTCTCCTCAGTTCAGGGCACTGACTCGGTGCTGGCTGGTTAAATATTTATATAAAACGAATTGATTTACACTCTCCTCAGTGGAGGGCACTGTCTCTGTGCTGACTGGTTCGATATATGTAACCAGGAGATTTCCACTCTCCTCACCTTCGGGCACTGACTCTGAGCTGGTTGTTTAAATATATATATAAAACCAGGAGATTTACACTCTACTCGGTTAAGGGCACTGTCTCTGTGCTGGCTTGTTAAATATATGTAACCAGGAGATTTACACTCTCCTCAGTTTAGGGCACTGACTCTGTGCTGGCTGGTTCAAAATATATAACCAGGGGATATACACTATCCTCAGGTTTAGGACAATGACTTTGTGCTGGCTGGTTCAATATATATAACCAAGAGTATTACACTATATTCTGTTTAGGGCTCTAACACTGTGCTGTCTGTTTAAATATATATAACCAGGATATTTACACTCTCCTCACTTTAGTGCACTGACCCTGCGCTGGCTCGTTCAATATATATAACCAGGAGATTTACACTGCCCTCAGTTTAGGGAACTGACTCTGTCCTGGCTGGTTACATATATATATATATATAAACAGTTGTATTATACTCTCCTTTGTTTCGGGCACTGACTCTGTGCTGGCTGGTTCAATATATATAGCCAGGAGATTTACATTGTCCTGAGATTCGAGAACTGACTCTGTGCTGACTGGTTGAGTATACATAACCAGGAGATTTACACTCTTCTCAGTTTAGGCCACTGACTCTGTGCTGGCATGTTCAATCTATATAACCAGGAGATTTACACTCTCTTCTGTTTAGGGCACAGACTGTGTGCTGGCTGGTTACATGTATATAACCAGGAGTTTTACACTCTCCTCAGTTCAGGGCACTGACTCTGTGCTGGCTGGTTCAATATACATAACAAGGAGATTTACACTGTCCTCAGTTCAGGGCAATGACTCTGTGCTGGCTGGTTAAATATATATATAGCCAGGAGATTTACACTCTCCTCTGTTTCGGGCACTGAGTCTGTGTTGGCTGTTTAAATATATATAAACAGTATATTTAAACTGTCCTCAATTCAGGGCACTGACTCTGTGCTGGCTGGTTACATATTTATAACCGGGGTTTTACACTCACCTCAGTTTATGGCACTGACTCTGCACTGGCTGGTTAAATATACATAGCCTGGAGATTTACACTCTCCTCAGTTGAGGGCACTGAGTCTGTGTTCGTTGGTTCAATATACATAACAAGGAGATTTACACTGTCCTCAGTTTAGGGCACTGACTCTGTGCAGGCTGGTTAAATATATATATATATATAAAACCAGTGGATTTATACTCTCCTCAGTTAAGTGCACTGACTGTGTGCTGGCTGGTTAAATATTTATATAAAACGAAGAGATTTACACTCTCCTCAGTTTAGGGCACTGTCTCTGTGCTGGCTGGTTCAATATATATAACCAGGAGATTTACACTCTCCTCAATTTAGGGCACTGAGTCTGTGTTGGTTGGTTAAATATATATAACCAGGAGATTTACACTCTCCTCAATTTAGGGCACTGACTCTGTGCTGGCTGGTTCAATATACATAACAAGGAGATTTACACTGTCCTCAGTTCAGGGCATTGACTCTGTTTTGGCTGGGTAAATATATATATAACCAGGACATTTACCCTCTCCTCAGTTTAGGATACTGTCTCTGTGCAGGCTAGCTCAATATATAGATAACCAGGAGATTTACACTCTCCTCAGTTTAGGGCACTGACTCTGTGCTGGCTGTTTAAATATATATAAACAGGAGATTTAAACTGTCCTCAATTCAGGGCACTGACTCTATGCTGGCTGGTTACATATTTATAACCAGGGGTTTTACACTCTCCTCAGTTTAGGGCACTGACTCTGTGCTGGCTGGTTAAATATATATATAAAACCAGGAGATTTACGCTCTCCTCAGTCAACGGCACTGACTTTGTGCTGGCTGGTTACATATTTATAACCAGGAGTATTACACTCTCCTCAATTTAGGGCACTGACTTGGTGCTGGCTGGTTCAATATATATGACCAGGAGATTTACACTCTCCTCAGTTATGGGCACTGAGTCTGTGTTGGTTGTTTCAATATACATAACAAGGAGATTTACACTCTCCTCAGTTCAGGGCACTGACTCTGTGCTTGCTGTTTAAATATATATTACCAGGAGATTTACACTCTCCTCAGTTTCGGGCACTGAGTCTGTGTTGGCTGGTTAAATATATGTGTAAACAGGAGATTTAAACTGTCCTAAGTTCAGGGCACTGACTCTGTGCTGGCGAGATACATATTTATAACCAGGGGTTTTTCACTCTCCTCAGGTTAGGGCACTGACTCGGTGCTGGCAGGTTCAATATATATAACCAGGAGATTTACACTCTCCTCAGTTTCGGGCACTGAATCTGAGCTGGCTGGTTAAATATATATAACGTGGAGATTTACACTCTCCTCAGTTTCGGGCACTGACTATGTGCTGGCTGGTTAAATATATACAATCAGTAGTTTTACACTCTATTCAGTTTACGGCACTGACACTGTGCTGTCTGGTTAAATATACATAACCAGGAGATTTACACTCTCCTCAGTTTAGAGCACCGAGTCTGTGCTGGCTGGGAAAATATATATAACTTGGAGATTTACACTGTCCTCAGTTTAGGGCACTGACTCTGTGCAGGCTGGTTACATATATATATAAACAGTAATTTTATATAACCAGGAGATTTACTCTCTCTTCTGTTTAGGGCACAGACTGTGTGCTGGCTGGTTACATGTACATAACCAGGAGTTTTACACTCTCCTCAGGTTAGGGCACTGACTCGGTGCTGGCTGGTTCAATATATATAACCAGGAGATTTACACTGTCCTGAGATTCGGGAACTCACTCTGTGCTGGCTGGTTGAGTATACATGACCAGGAGATTTACACTCTCCTCAGTTTAGACCACTGACTCTGTGCTGGCACGTTCAATATATATATAACCAGGAGATTTACACTCTCTTCTGTTTAGGGCACAGACTGTGTGCTGGCTGGTTACATGTACATAACCAGGAGTTTTACACTCTCCTCAGGTTAGGGCACTGACTCGGTGCTGGCTGGTTCAATATATATAACCAGGAGATTTACACTGTCCGAAGATTCGGGAACTGACTCTGTGCTGACTGGTTGAGTATACATGACCAGGAGATTTACACTCTTCTCAGTTCAGGGCACTGACTCTGTGCTGGCTGGTTAAATATATATTACCAGGAGATTTACACTCTCCTCAGTTTCGGGCACTGAGTCTGTGTTGGCTGGTTAAATATATGTGTAAACAGGAGATTTAAACTGTCCTAAGTTCAGGGCACTGACTCTGTGCTGGCGAGATACATATTTATAACCAGGGGTTTTTCACTCTCCTCAGGTTAGGGCACTGACTCGGTGCTGGCAGGTTCAATATATATAACCAGGAGATTTACACTCTCCTCAGTTTCGGGCACTGACTATGTGCTGGCTGGTTAAATATATACAATCAGTAGTTTTACACTCTATTCAGTTTACGGCACTGACACTGTGCTGTCTGGTTAAATATACATAACCAGGAGATTTACACTCTCCTCAGTTTAGAGCACCGAGTCTGTGCTGGCTGGGAAAATATATATAACTTGGAGATTTACACTGTCCTCAGTTTAGGGCACTGACTCTGTGCAGGTTGGTTACATATATATATAAACAGTATTTTTATATAACCAGGAGATTTACTCTCTCTTCTGTTTAGGGCACAGACTGTGTGCTGGCTGGTTACATGTACATAACCAGGAGTTTTACACTCTCCTCAGGTTAGGGCACTGACTCGGTGCTGGCTGGTTCAATATATATAACCAGGAGATTTACACTGTCCTGAGATTCGGGAACTCACTCTGTGCTGACTGGTTGAGTATACATGACCAGGAGATTTACACTCTCCTCAGTTTAGACCACTGACTCTGTGCTGGCACGTTCAATATATATATAACCAGGAGATTTACACTCTCTTCTGTTTAGGGCACAGACTGTGTGCTGGCTGGTTACATGTATATAACCAGGAGTTTTACACTCTCCTCACGTTAGGGCACTGACTCGGTGCTGGCTGGTTCAATATATATAACCAGGGGATATACACTATCCTCAGTTTAGGGCAATGACTTTGTGCTTGCTGTTTAATATATATAACGAAGAGTATTACACTATATTCTGTTTAGGGCTCTGACACTGTGCTGTCTGTTTAAAAATATATAACCAGGATATTTACACTCTCCTCACTTTAGTGCACGGACCCTGCGCTGGCTCGTTCAATATATATAACCAGGAGATTTACACTGCCCTCAGTTTAGGGAACTGACTCTGTCCTGGCTGGTTACATATATATATAAACAGTTGTTTTATACTCTCCTTTGTTTCGGGCACTGACTCTGTGCTGGCTGGTTCAATATATATAACCAGGAGATTTACACTGTCCGAAGATTCGGGAACTGACTCTGTGCTGACTGGTTGAGTATACATGACCAGGAGATTTACACTCTTCTCAGTTTAGGCCACTGACTCTGTGCTGGCGTGTTCAATCGATATAACCAGGAGATTTACACTCTCTTCTGTTTAGGGCACAGATTGTGTGCTGGCTGGTTACATGTATATAACCAGGGGTTTTACACTCTCCTCAGGTTAGGGCACTGACTCGGTGCTGGCTGGTTCAATATATATAACCAGGAGATTTACACTCTCCTCAGTTTAGGGCACTGAGTCTGAGCTGGCTGGTTAAATATATATAACGTTGAGATTTACACTCTCCTCAGTTTCGGGCACTGACTGTGTGCTGGCTGGTTAAATATATGCAAACAGGAGTTTTACACTCGATCAAGTTTCGGGCACTGATTCTGTGCTGTCTGGTTAAATATACATAACCAGGAGATTTACACTCTCCTCAGTTTAGTGCACCGAGTCTGTGCTGGCTGGTAAAATATATATAACTTGGAGATTTACACTGTCCTCAGTTTAGGGCACTGACTCTGTGCAGGCTGGTTAAATATATATATATAACACCAGTAGATTTAAACTCTCCTCAGTTAAGGGCACTGACTGTGTGCTGGCTGGTTAAATATTTATATAAAACGAAGTGATTTACACTCTCCTCAGTTTAGGGCACTGTCTCTATGCTGGCTGGTTCAATATATATAACCAGGAGATTTACACTCTCCTCATATTAGGGCACTGTCTCTGTGCTGGCTGGTTAAATATATATAACCAAGAGATTTACACTCTCCTCAGTTGAGGGCACTGACTCGGTGCTGGCTGGTTCAATATATATAGCCAGGAGATTTACATTGTCCTGAGATTCGAGAACTGACTCTGTGCTGACTGGTTGAGTATACATAACCAGGCGTTTTACACTCTCCTCAGGTTAGGGCACTGACTCGGTGCTGGCTGGTTCAATATATATAACCAGGAGATTTACACAGTCCTCAGTTTAGGGCACTGTCTCTGTGCTGGCTGGTTAAATATATATAACCAAGAGATTTACACTCTCCTCAGTTGAGGGCACTGACTCGGTGCTGGCTGGTTCAATATATATAGCCAGGAGATTTACATTGTCCTGAGATTCGAGAACTGACTCTGTGCTGACTGGTTAAGTATACAAAACCAGGCGTTTCACACTCTCCTCAGCTTAGGGCACTGACTCGGTGCTGGCTGGTTCAATATATATAACCAGGAGATTTACACTGTCCTCAGTTTAGGGCACTGAGTCTGAGCTGGCTGGTTAAATATATATAACGTGGAGATTTACACTCTCCTCAGTTTCGGGCACTGACTGTGTGCTGGCTGGTTAAATATATACAACCAGGAGTTTTACTCTCTATTCAGTTTCGGGCAGTGACTCTGTGCTGGCTGGTTTAATATATATAACCAGGAGATTTACACTGTCCTCAGTTTAGGACACGGTCTCTCTGCTGTCTGGTTACATATAAATAACTAGGAGTTTTACACTCTATTCAGTTTACGGCACTGACTCTGTGCTGTCTGGTTAAATATACATAACAAGGAGTTTTACACTGTCCTCAGTTCAGGGCAATGACTCTGTGCTGGCTGTTTCAATATACATAACAAGGAGATTTACACTGTCCTCAGTTCAGGGCACTGACTCTGTGCTGGCTGGTTAAATATATATATAGCCAGGAGATTTACACTCTCCTCAGTTTATGGCACTGACTCTGCACTGGCTGGTTAAATATACATAGGCTGGAGATTCACGCTCTCCTCAGTTGAGGGCACTGAGTCTGTGTTCGTTGGTTCAATATACATAACAAGGAGATTTACACTGTCCTCAGTTTAGGGCACTGACTCTGTGCAGGCTGGTTAAATATATATATATAAAACCAGTAGATTTGAACTCTCCTCAGTTAAGGGCACTGACTGTGTGCTGGCTGGTTAAATATTTATATAAAACGAAGAGATTTACACTCTCCTCAGTTTAGGGCACTGTCTCTGTGCTGGCTGGTTCAATATATATAACCAGGAGATTTACACTCTCCTCAATTTAGGGCACTGAGTCTGTGTTGGTTGGTTAAATATATATAACCAGGAGATTTACACTCTCCTCAATTTAGGGCACTGACTCTGTGCTGGCTGGTTCAACATACATAACAAGGAGATTTACACTGTCCTCAGTTCAGGGCGCTGACTCTGTGCTGGCATGTTCAATATATATAACCAGGAGATTTACACTCTCTTCTGTTTAGGGCACAGACTGTGTGCTGGCTGGTTACATGCATATAACCAGGGGTTTTACACTCTCCTCAGGTTAGGGCACTGACTCGTTGCTGGCTGGTTCAATATATATAACCAGGAGATTTACACTGTCCTCAGTTTAGGGCACTGAGTCTGAGCTGGCTGGTTAAATATATATAACGTGGAGATTTACACTCTCCTCAGTTTCGTGCACTGACTATGTGCAGGCTGGTTAAATATATACAACCAGGAGTTTTACACTCTATTCAGTTTCGGGCAGTGACTCTGTGCTGGCTGGTTTAATATATATAACCAGGAGATTTACACTGTCCTCAGTTTAGGACACGGTCTCTGTGCTGTCTGGTTACATATAAATAACCAGGAGATTTACACTGTATTCAGTTTACGGCACTGACTCTGTGCTGTCTGGTTAAATATACGTAACCAGGAGATTTACACTGTCCTCAGTTTAGAGCACCGAGTCTCTGCTGGCTGGTAAAATATATATAACTTGGAGATTTACACTGTCCTCAGTTTAGGGCACTGACTCTGTGCAGGCTGGTTAAATATACATATATAAAACCAGTAGATTTAAACTCTCCTCAGTTAAGGGCACTGACTGTGTGCTGGCTGGTGAAATATTTATATAAAACGAAGCGATTTACACTCTCCTCAGTTTAGGGCACTGTCTCTGTGATGACTGGTTCAATATATATAACCAGGAGATTTACACTCTCTTCTGTTTTGGGCACTGACTCTGTGCTATCTGGTTAAATATATGTAACCAGGAGATTTACACTCTCATCAGTTTAGGACACTGACTCTGCGCTGGCCCGTTCAATATATATAACCAGGAGATTTGCACTGCCCTCAGTTTAGGGAACTGACTCTGACCTGACTGGTTACACATATATATAAACAGTTGTTTTATACTCTCCTTTGTTTCGGGCACTGACTCTGTGCTGGCTGGTTCAATATATATAGCCAGGAGATTTACATTGTCCTGAGATTCGAGAACTGACTCTGTGCTGACTGGTTGAGTATACATAACCAGGCGTTTTACACTCTCCTCAGGTTAGGGCACTGACTCGGTGCTGGCTGGTTCAATATATATAACCAGGAGATTTACACTGTCCTCCGTTTAGGGCACTGAGTCTGAGCTGGCTGGTTAAATATATATAACGTGGAGATTTACACTCTCCTCAGTTTCGGGGACTGACTGTGTGCTGGCTGGTTAAATATATACAACCAGGAGTTTTACTCTCTATTCAGTTTCGGGCAGTGACTCTGTGCTGGCTGGTTTAATATATATAACCAGGAGATTTACACTGTCCTCAGTTTAGGACACGGTCTCTGTGCTGTCTGGTTACATATAAATAACCAGGAGTTTTACACTCCATTCAGTTTACGGCACTGACTCTGTGCTGTCTGGTTAAATATACGTAACAAGGAGATTTACACTGTCCTCAGTTCAGGGCACTGACTCTGTGCTGGCTGTTTCAATATACATAACAAGTAGATTTACACTGTCCTCAGTTCAGGGCACTGACTCTGTGCTGGCTGGTTAAATATATATATAGCCAGGAGATTTACACTCTCCTCTGTTTCGGGCACTGAGTCTGTGTTGGCTGTTTAAATATATATAAACAGGAGATTTAAACTGTCCTCAATTCAGGGCACTGACTCTGTGCTGGCTGGTTACATATTTATAACCAGGGGTTTTACACTCTCCTCAGTTTATGGCACTGACTCTGCACTGGCTGGTTAAATATACATAGGCTGGAGATTTACACTCTCCCCACTTTCGGCCACTGACTCTGTGCTGGTTGTTTAAATATATATATAAAAACAGGAGATTTACACTCTCCTCAGTTAAGGGCACTGTCTCTGTGCTGGCTTGTTAAATATATATAACCATGAGATATACACTCTCCTCAGTTTAGGGCACTGACTCTGTGCTGGCTGGTTCAATATATATAACCAGGGGATATACAGTATCCTCAGTTTAGGGCAATGACTTTGTGCTGGCTGGTTCAATATATATAACCAAGAGTATTACACTATATTCTGTTTAGGGCTCTGACACTGTGCTGTCTGTTTAAATATATATAACCAGGATATTTTCACTCTCCTCACTTTAGTGTACTGACCCTGCGCTGGCTCATTGAATATATATAACCAGGAGATTTACACTGCCCTCAGTTTAGGGAACTGACTCTGTCCTGGCTGGTTACATATATATATATAAACAGTTGTTTTATACTCTCCTTTGTTTCGGGCACTGACTCTGTGCTGGCTGGTTCAATATAGAAAGCCAGGAGATTTACATTGTCCTGAGATTCGAGAACTGACTCTGTGCTGACTGGTTGAGTATACATAACCAGGAGATTTACACTCTTCTCAGTTTAGGCCACTGACTCTGTGCTGGCATGTTCAATATATATATAACCAGGAGATTTACACTCTCTTCTGTTTAGGGCACAGACTGTGTGCTGGCTTGTTACATGTATATAACCAGGAGTTTTACACTCTCCTCACGTTAGGGCACTGACTCGGTGCTGGCTGGTTCAATATATATAACCAGGAGATTTACACTCTGCTCAGTTCAGGGCGATGAGTCTGAGATGGCTGGTTAAATATATATAACGTGGAGATTTACACTCTCCTCACTTTCGGGCACTGACTCTGTGCTGGTTGTTTAAATATATATATAAAACCGGGAGATTTACACTCTCCTCAGTTGAGAGCACTGTCTCTGTGCTGGCTGGTTCAATATATATTACCAGGAGATTTACACTCTCCTCAGTTTAGGGCACTGTCTCTGTGCTGGCTGGTTAAATATATATAACCAAGAGATTTACACTCTCCTCAGTTGAGAGCACTGACTCGGTGCTGGCTGGTTCAATATATATAACCAGGGGATATACACTATCCTCAGTTTAGGGCAATGACTTTGTGCTGGCTTGTTCAATATATATAACGAAGGGTATTACACTATATTCTGTTTAGGGCTCTGACACTGTGCTGTCTGTTTAAAAATATATAACCAGGATATTTACGCTCTCCTCACTTTAGTGCACGGACCCTGCGCTGGCTCGTTCAATATATATAACCAGGAGATTTACACTGCCCTCAGTTTAGGGAACTTCTCTGTCCTGGCTGGTTACATATATATATAAACAGTTGTTTTATACTCTCCTTTGTTTCGGGCACTGACTCTGTGCTGGCTGGTTCAATATATACAACCAGGAGATTTACACTGTCCGAAGATTCGGGAACTGACTGTGTGCTGGCTGGTTAAATATATGCAACCAGGAGTTTTACACTCGATTCAGTTTCGGGCGCTGATTCTGTGCTGTCTGGTTAAATATACAAAACCAGGAGATTTACGCTCTCCTCAGTCAACGGCACTGACTTTGTGCTGGCTGGTTACATATTTATAACCAGGAGTATTACACTCTCCTCAATTTAGGGCACTGACTTGGTGCTGGCTGGTTCAATATATATGACCAGGAGATTTACACTCTCCTCAGTTATGGGCACTGAGTCTGTGTTGGTTGTTTCAATATACATAACAAGGAGATTTACACTCTCCTCAGTTCAGGGCACTGACTCTGTGCTTGCTGTTTAAATATATATTACCAGGAGATTTACACTCTCCTCAGTTTCGGGCACTGAGTCTGTGTTGGCTGGTTAAATATATGTGTAAACAGGAGATTTAAACTGTCCTAAGTTCAGGGCACTGACTCTGTGCTGGCGAGATACATATTTATAACCAGGGGTTTTTCACTCTCCTCAGGTTAGGGCACTGACTCGGTGCTGGCAGGTTCAATATATATAACCAGGAGATTTACACTCTCCTCAGTTTCGGGCACTGAATCTGAGCTGGCTGGTTAAATATATATAACGTGGAGATTTACACTCTCCTCAGTTTCGGGCACTGACTATGTGCTGGCTGGTTAAATATATACAATCAGTAGTTTTACACTCTATTCAGTTTACGGCACTGACACTGTGCTGTCTGGTTAAATATACATAACCAGGAGATTTACACTCTCCTCAGTTTAGAGCACCGAGTCTGTGCTGGCTGGGAAAATATATATAACTTGGAGATTTACACTGTCCTCAGTTTAGGGCACTGACTCTGTGCAGGCTGGTTACATATATATATAAACAGTAATTTTATATAACCAGGAGATTTACTCTCTCTTCTGTTTAGGGCACAGACTGTGTGCTGGCTGGTTACATGTACATAACCAGGAGTTTTACACTCTCCTCAGGTTAGGGCACTGACTCGGTGCTGGCTGGTTCAATATATATAACCAGGAGATTTACACTGTCCTGAGATTCGGGAACTCACTCTGTGCTGGCTGGTTGAGTATACATGACCAGGAGATTTACACTCTCCTCAGTTTAGACCACTGACTCTGTGCTGGCACGTTCAATATATATATAACCAGGAGATTTACACTCTCTTCTGTTTAGGGCACAGACTGTGTGCTGGCTGGTTACATGTACATAACCAGGAGTTTTACACTCTCCTCAGGTTAGGGCACTGACTCGGTGCTGGCTGGTTCAATATATATAACCAGGAGATTTACACTGTCCGAAGATTCGGGAACTGACTCTGTGCTGACTGGTTGAGTATACATGACCAGGAGATTTACACTCTTCTCAGTTCAGGGCACTGACTCTGTGCTGGCTGGTTAAATATATATTACCAGGAGATTTACACTCTCCTCAGTTTCGGGCACTGAGTCTGTGTTGGCTGGTTAAATATATGTGTAAACAGGAGATTTAAACTGTCCTAAGTTCAGGGCACTGACTCTGTGCTGGCGAGATACATATTTATAACCAGGGGTTTTTCACTCTCCTCAGGTTAGGGCACTGACTCGGTGCTGGCAGGTTCAATATATATAACCAGGAGATTTACACTCTCCTCAGTTTCGGGCACTGACTATGTGCTGGCTGGTTAAATATATACAATCAGTAGTTTTACACTCTATTCAGTTTACGGCACTGACACTGTGCTGTCTGGTTAAATATACATAACCAGGAGATTTACACTCTCCTCAGTTTAGAGCACCGAGTCTGTGCTGGCTGGGAAAATATATATAACTTGGAGATTTACACTGTCCTCAGTTTAGGGCACTGACTCTGTGCAGGTTGGTTACATATATATATAAACAGTATTTTTATATAACCAGGAGATTTACTCTCTCTTCTGTTTAGGGCACAGACTGTGTGCTGGCTGGTTACATGTACATAACCAGGAGTTTTACACTCTCCTCAGGTTAGGGCACTGACTCGGTGCTGGCTGGTTCAATATATATAACCAGGAGATTTACACTGTCCTGAGATTCGGGAACTCACTCTGTGCTGACTGGTTGAGTATACATGACCAGGAGATTTACACTCTCCTCAGTTTAGACCACTGACTCTGTGCTGGCACGTTCAATATATATATAACCAGGAGATTTACACTCTCTTCTGTTTAGGGCACAGACTGTGTGCTGGCTGGTTACATGTATATAACCAGGAGTTTTACACTCTCCTCACGTTAGGGCACTGACTCGGTGCTGGCTGGTTCAATATATATAACCAGGGGATATACACTATCCTCAGTTTAGGGCAATGACTTTGTGCTTGCTGTTTAATATATATAACGAAGAGTATTACACTATATTCTGTTTAGGGCTCTGACACTGTGCTGTCTGTTTAAAAATATATAACCAGGATATTTACACTCTCCTCACTTTAGTGCACGGACCCTGCGCTGGCTCGTTCAATATATATAACCAGGAGATTTACACTGCCCTCAGTTTAGGGAACTGACTCTGTCCTGGCTGGTTACATATATATATAAACAGTTGTTTTATACTCTCCTTTGTTTCGGGCACTGACTCTGTGCTGGCTGGTTCAATATATATAACCAGGAGATTTACACTGTCCGAAGATTCGGGAACTGACTCTGTGCTGACTGGTTGAGTATACATGACCAGGAGATTTACACTCTTCTCAGTTTAGGCCACTGACTCTGTGCTGGCATGTTCAATCGATATAACCAGGAGATTTACACTCTCTTCTGTTTAGGGCACAGATTGTGTGCTGGCTGGTTACATGTATATAACCAGGGGTTTTACACTCTCCTCAGGTTAGGGCACTGACTCGGTGCTGGCTGGTTCAATATATATAACCAGGAGATTTACACTCTCCTCAGTTTAGGGCACTGAGTCTGAGCTGGCTGGTTAAATATATATAACGTTGAGATTTACACTCTCCTCAGTTTCGGGCACTGACTGTGTGCTGGCTGGTTAAATATATGCAAACAGGAGTTTTACACTCGATCAAGTTTCGGGCACTGATTCTGTGCTGTCTGGTTAAATATACATAACCAGGAGATTTACACTCTCCTCAGTTTAGTGCACCGAGTCTGTGCTGGCTGGTAAAATATATATAACTTGGAGATTTACACTGTCCTCAGTTTAGGGCACTGACTCTGTGCAGGCTGGTTAAATATATATATATAACACCAGTAGATTTAAACTCTCCTCAGTTAAGGGCACTGACTGTGTGCTGGCTGGTTAAATATTTATATAAAACGAAGTGATTTACACTCTCCTCAGTTTAGGGCACTGTCTCTATGCTGGCTGGTTCAATATATATAACCAGGAGATTTACACTCTCCTCATATTAGGGCACTGTCTCTGTGCTGGCTGGTTAAATATATATAACCAAGAGATTTACACTCTCCTCAGTTGAGGGCACTGACTCGGTGCTGGCTGGTTCAATATATATAGCCAGGAGATTTACATTGTCCTGAGATTCGAGAACTGACTCTGTGCTGACTGGTTGAGTATACATAACCAGGCGTTTTACACTCTCCTCAGGTTAGGGCACTGACTCGGTGCTGGCTGGTTCAATATATATAACCAGGAGATTTACACAGTCCTCAGTTTAGGGCACTGTCTCTGTGCTGGCTGGTTAAATATATATAACCAAGAGATTTACACTCTCCTCAGTTGAGGGCACTGACTCGGTGCTGGCTGGTTCAATATATATAGCCAGGAGATTTACATTGTCCTGAGATTCGAGAACTGACTCTGTGCTGACTGGTTAAGTATACAAAACCAGGCGTTTCACACTCTCCTCAGCTTAGGGCACTGACTCGGTGCTGGCTGGTTCAATATATATAACCAGGAGATTTACACTGTCCTCAGTTTAGGGCACTGAGTCTGAGCTGGCTGGTTAAATATATATAACGTGGAGATTTACACTCTCCTCAGTTTCGGGCACTGACTGTGTGCTGGCTGGTTAAATATATACAACCAGGAGTTTTACTCTCTATTCAGTTTCGGGCAGTGACTCTGTGCTGGCTGGTTTAATATATATAACCAGGAGATTTACACTGTCCTCAGTTTAGGACACGGTCTCTCTGCTGTCTGGTTACATATAAATAACTAGGAGTTTTACACTCTATTCAGTTTACGGCACTGACTCTGTGCTGTCTGGTTAAATATACATAACAAGGAGTTTTACACTGTCCTCAGTTCAGGGCAATGACTCTGTGCTGGCTGTTTCAATATACATAACAAGGAGATTTACACTGTCCTCAGTTCAGGGCACTGACTCTGTGCTGGCTGGTTAAATATATATATAGCCAGGAGATTTACACTCTCCTCAGTTTATGGCACTGACTCTGCACTGGCTGGTTAAATATACATAGGCTGGAGATTCACGCTCTCCTCAGTTGAGGGCACTGAGTCTGTGTTCGTTGGTTCAATATACATAACAAGGAGATTTACACTGTCCTCAGTTTAGGGCACTGACTCTGTGCAGGCTGGTTAAATATATATATATAAAACCAGTAGATTTGAACTCTCCTCAGTTAAGGGCACTGACTGTGTGCTGGCTGGTTAAATATTTATATAAAACGAAGAGATTTACACTCTCCTCAGTTTAGGGCACTGTCTCTGTGCTGGCTGGTTCAATATATATAACCAGGAGATTTACACTCTCCTCAATTTAGGGCACTGAGTCTGTGTTGGTTGGTTAAATATATATAACCAGGAGATTTACACTCTCCTCAATTTAGGGCACTGACTCTGTGCTGGCTGGTTCAACATACATAACAAGGAGATTTACACTGTCCTCAGTTCAGGGCGCTGACTCTGTGCTGGCATGTTCAATATATATAACCAGGAGATTTACACTCTCTTCTGTTTAGGGCACAGACTGTGTGCTGGCTGGTTACATGCATATAACCAGGGGTTTTACACTCTCCTCAGGTTAGGGCACTGACTCGTTGCTGGCTGGTTCAATATATATAACCAGGAGATTTACACTGTCCTCAGTTTAGGGCACTGAGTCTGAGCTGGCTGGTTAAATATATATAACGTGGAGATTTACACTCTCCTCAGTTTCGTGCACTGACTATGTGCAGGCTGGTTAAATATATACAACCAGGAGTTTTACACTCTATTCAGTTTCGGGCAGTGACTCTGTGCTGGCTGGTTTAATATATATAACCAGGAGATTTACACTGTCCTCAGTTTAGGACACGGTCTCTGTGCTGTCTGGTTACATATAAATAACCAGGAGATTTACACTGTATTCAGTTTACGGCACTGACTCTGTGCTGTCTGGTTAAATATACGTAACCAGGAGATTTACACTGTCCTCAGTTTAGAGCACCGAGTCTCTGCTGGCTGGTAAAATATATATAACTTGGAGATTTACACTGTCCTCAGTTTAGGGCACTGACTCTGTGCAGGCTGGTTAAATATACATATATAAAACCAGTAGATTTAAACTCTCCTCAGTTAAGGGCACTGACTGTGTGCTGGCTGGTGAAATATTTATATAAAACGAAGCGATTTACACTCTCCTCAGTTTAGGGCACTGTCTCTGTGATGACTGGTTCAATATATATAACCAGGAGATTTACACTCTCTTCTGTTTTGGGCACTGACTCTGTGCTATCTGGTTAAATATATGTAACCAGGAGATTTACACTCTCATCAGTTTAGGACACTGACTCTGCGCTGGCCCGTTCAATATATATAACCAGGAGATTTGCACTGCCCTCAGTTTAGGGAACTGACTCTGACCTGACTGGTTACACATATATATAAACAGTTGTTTTATACTCTCCTTTGTTTCGGGCACTGACTCTGTGCTGGCTGGTTCAATATATATAGCCAGGAGATTTACATTGTCCTGAGATTCGAGAACTGACTCTGTGCTGACTGGTTGAGTATACATAACCAGGCGTTTTACACTCTCCTCAGGTTAGGGCACTGACTCGGTGCTGGCTGGTTCAATATATATAACCAGGAGATTTACACTGTCCTCCGTTTAGGGCACTGAGTCTGAGCTGGCTGGTTAAATATATATAACGTGGAGATTTACACTCTCCTCAGTTTCGGGGACTGACTGTGTGCTGGCTGGTTAAATATATACAACCAGGAGTTTTACTCTCTATTCAGTTTCGGGCAGTGACTCTGTGCTGGCTGGTTTAATATATATAACCAGGAGATTTACACTGTCCTCAGTTTAGGACACGGTCTCTGTGCTGTCTGGTTACATATAAATAACCAGGAGTTTTACACTCCATTCAGTTTACGGCACTGACTCTGTGCTGTCTGGTTAAATATACGTAACAAGGAGATTTACACTGTCCTCAGTTCAGGGCACTGACTCTGTGCTGGCTGTTTCAATATACATAACAAGTAGATTTACACTGTCCTCAGTTCAGGGCACTGACTCTGTGCTGGCTGGTTAAATATATATATAGCCAGGAGATTTACACTCTCCTCTGTTTCGGGCACTGAGTCTGTGTTGGCTGTTTAAATATATATAAACAGGAGATTTAAACTGTCCTCAATTCAGGGCACTGACTCTGTGCTGGCTGGTTACATATTTATAACCAGGGGTTTTACACTCTCCTCAGTTTATGGCACTGACTCTGCACTGGCTGGTTAAATATACATAGGCTGGAGATTTACACTCTCCCCACTTTCGGCCACTGACTCTGTGCTGGTTGTTTAAATATATATATAAAAACAGGAGATTTACACTCTCCTCAGTTAAGGGCACTGTCTCTGTGCTGGCTTGTTAAATATATATAACCATGAGATATACACTCTCCTCAGTTTAGGGCACTGACTCTGTGCTGGCTGGTTCAATATATATAACCAGGGGATATACAGTATCCTCAGTTTAGGGCAATGACTTTGTGCTGGCTGGTTCAATATATATAACCAAGAGTATTACACTATATTCTGTTTAGGGCTCTGACACTGTGCTGTCTGTTTAAATATATATAACCAGGATATTTTCACTCTCCTCACTTTAGTGTACTGACCCTGCGCTGGCTCATTGAATATATATAACCAGGAGATTTACACTGCCCTCAGTTTAGGGAACTGACTCTGTCCTGGCTGGTTACATATATATATATAAACAGTTGTTTTATACTCTCCTTTGTTTCGGGCACTGACTCTGTGCTGGCTGGTTCAATATAGAAAGCCAGGAGATTTACATTGTCCTGAGATTCGAGAACTGACTCTGTGCTGACTGGTTGAGTATACATAACCAGGAGATTTACACTCTTCTCAGTTTAGGCCACTGACTCTGTGCTGGCATGTTCAATATATATATAACCAGGAGATTTACACTCTCTTCTGTTTAGGGCACAGACTGTGTGCTGGCTTGTTACATGTATATAACCAGGAGTTTTACACTCTCCTCACGTTAGGGCACTGACTCGGTGCTGGCTGGTTCAATATATATAACCAGGAGATTTACACTCTGCTCAGTTCAGGGCGATGAGTCTGAGATGGCTGGTTAAATATATATAACGTGGAGATTTACACTCTCCTCACTTTCGGGCACTGACTCTGTGCTGGTTGTTTAAATATATATATAAAACCGGGAGATTTACACTCTCCTCAGTTGAGAGCACTGTCTCTGTGCTGGCTGGTTCAATATATATTACCAGGAGATTTACACTCTCCTCAGTTTAGGGCACTGTCTCTGTGCTGGCTGGTTAAATATATATAACCAAGAGATTTACACTCTCCTCAGTTGAGAGCACTGACTCGGTGCTGGCTGGTTCAATATATATAACCAGGGGATATACACTATCCTCAGTTTAGGGCAATGACTTTGTGCTGGCTTGTTCAATATATATAACGAAGGGTATTACACTATATTCTGTTTAGGGCTCTGACACTGTGCTGTCTGTTTAAAAATATATAACCAGGATATTTACGCTCTCCTCACTTTAGTGCACGGACCCTGCGCTGGCTCGTTCAATATATATAACCAGGAGATTTACACTGCCCTCAGTTTAGGGAACTTCTCTGTCCTGGCTGGTTACATATATATATAAACAGTTGTTTTATACTCTCCTTTGTTTCGGGCACTGACTCTGTGCTGGCTGGTTCAATATATACAACCAGGAGATTTACACTGTCCGAAGATTCGGGAACTGACTGTGTGCTGGCTGGTTAAATATATGCAACCAGGAGTTTTACACTCGATTCAGTTTCGGGCGCTGATTCTGTGCTGTCTGGTTAAATATACATAACCAGGAGATTTACACTCTCCTCAGTTTAGTGCACCGAGTCTGTGCTGGCTGGTAAAATATATATAACTTGGAGATTTACACTGTCCTCAGTTTAGGGCACTGACTCTGTGCAGGCTGGTTAAATATATATATATAAAATCAGTAGATTTAAACTCTCCTCAGTTCAGGGCACTGACTGTGTGCTGGCTGGTTAAATATTTATATAAAACGAAGTGATTTACACTCTCCTCAGTTTAGGGCACTGTCTCTATGCTGACTGGTTCGATATATATAACCAGGAGATTTACACTCTACTCACTTTCGGGCACTGACTCTGTGCTGGCTTGTTAAATATATGTAACCAGGAGATTTACACTCTCCTCAGTTTAGGGCACTGACTCTGTGCTGGCTGGTTCAATATACATAACAAGGAGATGTACACTGTCCTCAGTTCAGGGCACTGACTCTGTGCTGGCTGGTTAAATATATATATATAGCCAGGAGATTTACACTCTCCTCTGTTTCGGGCACTGAGTCTGTGTTGCCTGGTTAAATATATATATAATCAGGAGATTTACACTCTCCTCGGTTTAGGGCACTGACTCTGTGCTGGCTGTTTAAATATATATAAACAGGAGATTTAAACTGTCCTCAATTCAGGGCACTGACTCTGTGCTGGCTGGTTACATATTTATAACCAGGGGTTTTACGCTCTCCTCAGTTTAAGGCACTGACTCTGTACTGGCTGGTTAAATATACATAGCCTGGAGATTTGCACTCTCCTCAGTTAAGGGCACTGAGTCTGCATTGGTTGGTTCAATATACATATCAAGGAGATTTACACAGTCCTCAGTTCAGGTCACTGACTCTGTGCTGGCTGGTTAAATATATATAACGTGGAGACTTACACTCTCCTCACTTTCGGGCACTGACTCTGTGCTGGCTGGTTAAATATATATATAAAACCAGGAGATTTACACTCTCCTCAGTTAAGCGCACTGTCTCTGTGCTGGCTGGTTCAATATATATAGCCAGGAGATTTACACTCTCCTCAGTTTAGGGCACCGTCTCTGTGCTGGCTGATTCAATATACATAACAAGGAGATTTACACTGTCCTCAGTTCTGGGCACTGACTCTGTGCCGTCTGGTTACATATTTATAACCAAGGGTTTTACACTCTCCTCAGTTTATGGCACTGACTCTGCACTGGCTGGTTAAATATACATAGCCTGGTGATTTACACTCTCCTCAGTTGAGGGCACTGAGTATGTGTTCGTTGGTTCAATATACATAACAAGGAGATTTACACTCTCCTCAGTTTAGGGCACTGACTCTGTGCTGGCTGGTTCAATATATATAACCAGGAGATTTACACTCTCCTCAGTTTAGGGCACCGTCTCTGTGCTGGCTGGTTAAATCTATATAACCAAGAGAGTTACACTCTCCTCAGTTTATGGCACTGACTCTGAGCTGGCTGGTTCAATATATATAACCAGGGGATATACACTATCCTCAGTTTAGGGCAATGACTTTGTGCTGGCTGATTCAATATATATAACCAGGAGTATTACACTATATTCTGTTTAGGGCTCTGACACTGTGCTGTCTGTTTAAATATATATAACCAGGATATTTACACTCTCCTCACTTTAGTGCACTGACCGTGCGCTGGCTCGTTCAATATATATAACCAGGAGATTTGCACTGCTCTCAGTTTAGGGAACTGACTCTGTCCTGATGGTTACATATATATATAAACAGTTGTTTTATACTCTCCTTTGTTTCGGGCACTGACTCTGTGCTGGCTGGTTCAATATATATAGCCAGGAGATTTACATTGTCCTGACATTCGAGAACTGACTCGGTGCTGGCTGGTTCAATATATATAACCAGGAGATTTACACTGTCCTCAGTTTAGGGCACTGAGTCTGAGCTGGCTGGTTAAATATATATAACGTGGAGATTAACACTCTCCTCAGTTTCGGGCACTGACTGTGTGCTGGCTGGTTAAATATACATAGCCTGGAGATTTACACTCTCCTCAGTTGAGGGCACTGAGTCTGTGTTCGTTGGTTCAATATACATAACAAGGAGATTTACACTGTCCTCAGTTTAGGGCACTGACTCTGTGCTGGCTGGTTAAATATATATATATATAAAACAAGTAGATTTAAACTCTCCTCAGTTAAGGGCACTGACTGTGTGCTGGCTGGTTAAATATTTGTATAAAACGAAGAGATTTAAACTCTCCTCAGTTTAGGGCACTGTCTCTGTGCTGGCTGGTTCAATATATATAACCAGGAGATTTACACTGTCCTCAGTTTAGGACACGGTCTTTGTGCTGTCTGGTTACATATAAATAACCAGGAGTTTTACACTCTATTCAGTTTACGGCACTGACTCTGTGCTGTCTGGTTAAATATACATAACAAGGAGATTTACACTGTCCTCAGTTCAGGGCACTGATTCTGTGCTGGCTGGTTCAATATACATAACAAGGAGATTTACACTGTCCTCAGTTCTGGGCACTGACTCTGTGCTGGCTGGTGAAATATATATATAGCCAGGAGATTTACACTCTCCTCTGTTTCGGGCACTGAGTCTGTGTTGGCTGTTTAAATATATATAAACAGGAGATTTAAACTGTCCTCAATTCAGGGCACTGACTCTGTGCTGGCTGGTTACATATTTATAACCAGGGGTTTTACACTCTCCTCAGTTTATGGCACTGACTCTGCACTGGCTGGTTAAATATACATAGCCTGGAGATTTACACTCTCCTCAGTTGAGGGCACTGAGTCTGTGTTCTTTGGTTCAATATACATAACAAGGAGATTTACACTGTCCTCAGTTTAGGGCACTGACTCTGTGCAGGCTGGTTAAATATATATATATATAAAACCAGTAGATTTAAACTCTCCTCAGTTAAGGGCACTGACTGTGTGCTGGCTGGTTAAATATTTATATAAAACGAAGAGATTTACACTCTCCTCAGCTTAGGGCACTGTCTCTGTGCTGGCTGGTTCAATATATATTACCAGGAGATTTACACTCTCCTCAATTTAGGGCACTGAGTCTGTGTTGGTTGGTTAAATATATATAACCAGGAGATTTACACTCTCCTCAATTTAGGGCACTAACTCTGTGCTGGCTGGTTCAATATACATAACAAGGAGATGTACACTGTCCTCAGTTCAGGGCACTAACTCTGTGCTGGCTGGTTAAATATATATATATAGCCAGGAGATTTACACTCTCCTCTGTTTCGGGCACTGAGTCTGTGTTGCCTGGTTAAATATATATATAAACAGGAGATTTACACTCTCCTCGGTTTAGGGCACTGACTCTGTGCTGGCTGTTTAAATATATATAAACAGGAGATTTAAACTGTCCTCAATTCAGGGCACTGACTCTGTGCTGGCTGGTTACATATTTATAACCAGGGGTTTTACGCTCTCCTCAGTTTAAGGCACTGACTCTGCACTGGCTGGTTAAATATACATAGCCTGGTGATTTACACTCTCCTCAGTTGAGGGCACTGAGTATGTGTTCGTTGGTTCAATATACATAACAAGGAGATTTACACTCTCCTCAGTTTAGGGCACTGACTCTGTGCTGGCTGGTTCAATATATATAACCAGGAGATTTACACTCTCCTCAGTTTAGGGCACCGTCTCTGTGCTGGCTGGTTAAATCTATATAACCAAGAGAGTTACACTCTCCTCAGTTTATGGCACTGACTCTGAGCTGGCTGGTTCAATATATATAACCAGGGGATATACACTATCCTCAGTTTAGGGCAATGACTTTGTGCTGGCTGATTCAATATATATAACCAGGAGTATTACACTATATTCTGTTTAGGGCTCTGACACTGTGCTGTCTGTTTAAATATATATAACCAGGATATTTACACTCTCCTCACTTTAGTGCACTGACCCTGCGCTGGCTCGTTCAATATATATAACCAGGAGATTTGCACTGCTCTCAGTTTAGGGAACTGACTCTGTCCTGATGGTTACATATATATACAAACAGTTGTTTTATACTCTCCTTTGTTTCGGGCACTGACTCTGTGCTGGCTGGTTCAATATATATAGCCAGGAGATTTACATTGTCCTGACATTCGAGAACTGACTCGGTGCTGGCTGGTTCAATATATATAACCAGGAGATTTACACTGTCCTCAGTTTAGGGCACTGAGTCTGAGCTGGCTGGTTAAATATATATAACGTGGAGATTTACACTCTCCTCAGTTTCGGGCACTGACTGTGTGCTGGCTGGTTAAATATACATAGCCTGGAGATTTACACTCTCCTCAGTTGAGGGCACTGAGTCTGTGTTCGTTGGTTCAATATACATAACAAGGAGATTTACACTGTCCTCAGTTTAGGGCACTGACTCTGTGCTGGCTGGTTAAATATATATATATATAAAACCAGTAGATTTAAACTCTCCTCAGTTAAGGGCACTGACTGTGTGCTGGCTGGTTAAATATTTGTATAAAACGAAGAGATTTACACTCTCCTCAGTTTAGGGCACTGTCTCTGTGCTGGCTGGTTCAATATATATAACCAGGAGATTTACACTGTCCTCAGTTTAGGACACGGTCTCTGTGCTGTCTGGTTACATATAAATAACCAGGAGTTTTACACTCTGTTCAGTTTACGGCACTGACTCTGTGCTGTCTGGTTAAATATACATAACAAGGAGATTTACACTGTCCTCAGTTCAGGGCACTGATTCTGTGCTGGCTGGTTCAATATACATAACAAGGAGATTTACACTGTCCTCAGTTCTGGGCACTGACTCTGTGCTGGCTGGTGATATATATATATAGCCAGGAGATTTACACTCTCCTCTGTTTCGGGCACTGAGTCTGTGTTGGCTGTTTAAATATATATAAACAGGAGATTTAAACTGTCCTCAATTCAGGGCACTGACTCTGTGCTGGCTGGTTACATATTTATAACCAGGGGTTTTACACTCTCCTCAGTTTATGGCACTGACTCTGCACTGGCTGGTTAAATATACATAGCCTGGAGATTTACACTCTCCTCAGTTGAGGGCACTGAGTCTGTGTTCGTTGGTTCAATATACATAACAAGGAGATTTACACTGTCCTCAGTTTAGGGCACTGACTCTGTGCAGGCTGGTTAAATATATATATATAAAACCAGTAGATTTAAACTCTCCTCAGTTAAGGGCACTGACTGTGTGCTGGCTGGTTAAATATTTATATAAAACGAAGAGATTTACACTCTCCTCAGCTTAGGGCACTGTCTCTGTGCTGGCTGGTTCAATATATATTACCAGGAGATTTACACTCTCCTCAATTTAGGGCACTGAGTCTGTGTTGGTTGGTTAAATATATATAACCAGGAGATTTACACTCTCCTCAATTTAGGGCACTAACTCTGTGCTGGCTGGTTCAATATACATAACAAGGAGATGTACACTGTCCTCAGTTCAGGGCACTGACTCTGTGCTGGCTGGTTAAATATATATATATAGCCAGGAGATTTACACTCTCCTCTGTTTCGGGCACTGAGTCTGTGTTGCCTGGTTAAATATATATATAAACAGGAGATTTACACTCTCCTCGGTTTAGGGCACTGACTCTGTGCTGGCTGTTTAAATATATATAAACAGGAGATTTAAACTGTCCTCAATTCAGGGCACTGACTCTGTGCTGGCTGGTTACATATTAATAACCAGGGGTTTTACGCTCTCCTCAGTTTAAGGCACTGACTCTGTACTGGCTGGTTAAATATACATAGCCTGGAGATTTGCACTCTCCTCAGTTAAGGGCACTGAGTCTGCATTGGTTGGTTCAATATACATATCAAGGAGATTTACACAGTCCTCAGTTCAGGTCACTGACTCTGTGCTGGCTGGTTAAATATATATAAACAGGAGATTTAAACTGTCCTCAATTCAGGGCACTGACTCTGTGCTGGCTGGTTACATATTTATAACCAGGGGTTTTACGCTCTCCTCAGTTTAAGGCACTGACTCTGTACTGGCTGGTTAAATATACATAGCCTGGAGATTTGCACTCTCCTCAGTTAAGGGCACTGAGTCTGCATTGGTTGGTTCAATATACATATCAAGGAGATTTACACAGTCCTCAGTTCAGGTCACTGACTCTGTGTTGGCTGGTTAAATATATATAACGTGGAGATTTACACTCTCCTCATTTCGGGCACTGACTCTGTGCTGGCTGGTTAAATATATATATAAAACCAGGAGATTTACACTCTCCTCAGTTAAGCGCACTGTCTCTGTGCTGGCTGGTTCAATATATATAGCCAGGAGATTTACACTCTCCTCAGTTTAGGGCACCGTCTCTGTGCTGGCTGGTTAAATCTATATAACCAAGAGATTTACCCTCTCCTCAGTTTATGGCACTGACTCTGAGCTGGCTGGTTCAATATATATATGTAAAACCAGTGGATTTAAACTCTCCTCAGTTAAGGGCACTGACTGTGTGCTGGCTGGTTAAATATTTATATAAAACGAAGAGATTTACACTCTCCTCAGTTTAGGGCACTGACTCTGTGCTTGCATGTTCAATATACATAACCAGGAGATTTACACTCTCTTCTGTTTTGGGCACTGACTCTGTGCTATCTGGATAAATATATGTAACCAGGAGTTTTACACTCTCATCAGTTTAGGATACTGACTCTGTGCTGTCTGTTTAAATATATATAACCAGGATATTTACACTCTCCTCACTTTAGTGCACTGACCCTGCGCTGGCTCGTTCAATATATATATAACCAGGAGATTTGCACTGCCCTCAGTTTAGGGAACTGACTCTGTCCTGACTGGTTACACATATATATAAACAGTTGTTTTATACTCTCCTTTGTTTCGGGCACTGACTCTGTGCTGGCTGGTTCAATATATATAACCAGGAGATTTACACTGTCCTCAGTTTCGGGCACTGACTGTGTGCTGGCTGGTTAAGTATATACAACCAGGAGTTTTACACTCTATTCAGTTTCGGGCAGTGACTCTGTGCTGGCTGTTTTAATATATATAACCAGGAGAGTTACACTGTCCTCAGTTTAGGACACGGTCTCAGTGCTGTCTGGTTACAGATAAATAACCAGGAGTTTTACACTTTATTCAGTTTACGGCACTGACTCTGTGCTGTCTGGTTAAATATACATGACAAGGAGATTTACACTGTCCTCAGTTCAGGGCACTGACTCTGTGCTGGCTGATTCAATATACATAACAAGGAGATTTACACTGTCCTCAGTTCTGGGCACTGACTCTGTGCCGTCTGGTTACATATTTATAACCAAGGGTTTTACACTCTCCTCAGTTTATGGCACTGACTCTGCACTGGCTGGTTAAATATACATAGCCTGGTGATTTACACTCTCCTCAGTTGAGGGCACTGAGTATGTGTTCGTTGGTTCAATATACATAACAAGGAGATTTACACTCTCCTCAGTTTAGGGCACCGTCTCTGTGCTGGCTGGTTAAATCTATATAACCAAGAGATTTACACTCTCCTCAGTTTATGGCACTGACTCTGAGCTGGCTGGTTCAATATATATAACCAGGGGATATACACTATCCTCAGTTTAGGGCAATGACTTTGTGCTGGCTGATTCAATATATATAACCAGGAGTATTACACTATATTCTGTTTAGGGCTCTGACACTGTGCTGTCTGTTTAAATATATATAACCAGGATATTTACACTCTCCTCACTTTAGTGCACTGACCCTGCGCTGGCTCGTTCAATATATATAACCAGGAGATTTGCACTGCTCTCAGTTTAGGGAACTCACCTTGTCCTGATGGTTACATATATATATAAACAGTTGTTTTATACTCTCCTTTGTTTCGGGCACTGACTCTGTGCTGGCTGGTTCAATATATATAGCCAGGAGATTTACATTGTCCTGACATTCGAGAACTGACTCGGTGCTGGCTGGTTCAATATATATAACCAGGAGATTTACACTGTCCTCAGTTTAGGGCACTGAGTCTGAGCTGGCTGGTTAAATATATATAACGTGGAGATTTACACTCTCCTCAGTTTCGGGCACTGACTGTGTGCTGGCTGGTTAAATATACATAGCCTGGAGATTTACACTCTCCTCAGTTGAGGGCACTGAGTCTGTGTTCGTTGGTTCAATATACATAACAAGGAGATTTACACTGTCCTCAGTTTAGGGCACTGACTCTGTGCTGGCTGGTTAAATATATATATATATAAAACCAGTAGATTTAAACTCTCCTCAGTTAAGGGCACTGACTGTGTGCTGGCTGGTTAAATATTTGTATAAAACGAAGAGATTTACACTCTCCTCAGTTTAGGGCACTGTCTCTGTGCTGGCTGGTTCAATATATATAACCAGGAGATTTACACTGTCCTCAGTTTAGGACACGGTCTCTGTACTGTCTGGTTACATATAAATAACCAGGAGTTTTACACTCTGTTCAGTTTACTGCACTGACTCTGTGCTGTCTGGTTAAATATACATAACCAGGAGATTTACACTGTCCTCAGTTCTGGGCACTGACTCTGTGCTGGCTGGTGAAATATATATATAGCCAGGAGATTTACACTCTCCTCTGTTTCGGGCACTGAGTCTGTGTTGGCTGTTTAAATATATATAAACAGGAGATTTAAACTGTCCTCAATTCAGGGCACTGACTCTGTGCTGGCTGGTTACATATTTATAACCAGGGGTTTTACACTCTCCTCAGTTTATGGCACTGACTCTGCACTGGCTGGTTAAATATACATAGCCTGGAAATTTACACTCTCCTCAGTTGAGGGCACTGAGTCTGTGTTCGTTGGTTCAATATACATAACAAGGAGATTTACACTGTCCTCAGTTTAGGGCACTGACTCTGTGCAGGCTGGTTAAATATATATATATTAAACCAGTAGATTTAAACTCTCCTCAGTTAAGGGCACTGACTGTGTGCTGGCTGGTTAAATATTTATATAAAACGAAGAGATTTACCCTCTCCTCAGCTTAGGGCACTGTCTCTGTGCTGGCTGGTTCAATATATATAACCAGGAGATTTACACTCTCCTCAATTTAGGGCACTGAGTCTGTGTTGGTTGGTTAAATATATATAACCAGGAGATTTACACTCTCCTCAATTTAGGGCACTAACTCTGTGCTGGCTGGTTCAATATACATAACAAGGAGATGTACACTGTCCTCAGTTCAGGGCACTGACTCTGTGCTGGCTGGTTAAATATATATATATAGCCAGGAGATTTACACTCTCCTCTGTTTCGGGCACTGAGTCTGTGTTGCCTGGTTAAATATATATATAAACAGGAGATTTACACTCTCCTCGGTTTAGGGCACTGACTCTGTGCTGGCTGTTTAAATATATATAAACAGGAGATTTAAACTGTCCTCAATTCAGGGCACTGACTCTGTGCTGGCTGGTTACATATTTATAACCAGGGGTTTTACGCTCTCCTCAGTTTAAGGCACTGACTCTGTACTGGCTGGTTAAATATACATAGCCTGGAGATTTGCACTCTCCTCAGTTAAGGGCACTGAGTCTGCATTGGTTGGTTCAATATACATATCAAGGAGATTTACACAGTCCTCAGTTCAGGTCACTGACTCTGTGCTGGCTGGTTAAATATATATAAACAGGAGATTTAAACTGTCCTCAATTCAGGGCACTGACTCTGTGCTGGCTGGTTACATATTTATAAGCAGGGGTTTTACGCTCTCCTCAGTTTAAGGCACTGACTCTGTACTGGCTGGTTAAATATACATAGCCTGGAGATTTGCACTCTCCTCAGTTAAGGGCACTGAGTCTGCATTGGTTGGTTCAATATACATATCAAGGAGATTTACACAGTCCTCAGTTCAGGTCACTGACTCTGTGCTGGCTGGTTAAATATATATAACGTGGAGATTTACACTCTCCTCACTTTCGGGCACTGACTCTGTGCTGGCTGGTTAAATATATATATAAAACCAGGAGATTTACACTCTCCTCAGTTAAGCGCACTGTCTCTGTGCTGGCTGGTTCAATATATATAGCCAGGAGATTTACACTCTCCTCAGTTTAGGGCACCGTCTCTGTGCTGGCTGGTTAAATCTATATAACCAAGAGATTTACCCTCTCCTCAGTTTGTGGCACTGACTCTGAGCTGGCTGGTTCAATATATATATGTAAAACCAGTGGCTTTAAACTCTCCTCAGTTAAGGGCACTGACTGTGTGCTGGCTGGTTAAATATTTATATAAAACGAAGAGATTTACACTCTCCTCAGTTTAGGGCACTGACTCTGTGCTTGCATGTTCAATATACATAACCAGGAGATTTACACTCTCTTCTGTTTTGGGCACTGACTCTGTGCTATCTGGTTAAATATATGTAACCAGGAGTTTTACACTCTCATCAGTTTAGGATACTGACTCTGTGCTGTCTGTTTAAATATATATAACCAGGATATTTACACTCTCCTCACTTTAGTGCACTGACCCTGCGCTGGCTCGTTCAATATATATATAACCAGGAGATTTGCACTGCCCTCAGTTTAGGGAACTGACTCTGTCCTGACTGGTTACACATATATATAAACAGTTGTTTTATACTCTCCTTTGTTTCGGGCACTGACTCTGTGCTGGCTGGTTCAATATATATAACCAGGAGATTTACACTGTCCTCAGTTTCGGGCACTGACTGTGTGCTGGCTGGTTAAGTATATACAACCAGGAGTTTTACACTCTATTCAGTTTCGGGCAGTGACTCTGTGCTGGCTGTTTTAATATATATAACCAGGAGAGTTACACTGTCCTCAGTTTAGGACACGGTCTCAGTGCTGTCTGGTTACATATAAATAACCAGGAGTTTTACACTTTATGCAGTTTACGGCACTGACTCTGTGCTGTCTGGTTAAATATACATGACAAGGAGATTTACACTGTCCTCAGTTCAGGGCACTGACTCTGTGCTGGCTGATTCAATATACATAACAAGGAGATTTACACTGTCCTCAGTTCTGGGCACTGACTCTGTGCCGTCTGGTTACATATTTATAACCAAGGGTTTTACACTCTCCTCAGTTTATGGCACTGACTCTGCACTGGCTGGTTAAATATACATAGCCTGGTGATTTACACTCTCCTCAGTTGAGGGCACTGAGTATGTGTTCGTTGGTTCAATATACATAACAAGGAGATTTACACTCTCCTCAGTTTAGGGCACTGGCTCTGTGCTGGCTGGTTCAATATATATAACCAGGAGATTTACACTCTCCTCAGTTTAGGGCACCGTCTCTGTGCTGGCTGGTTAAATCTATATAACCAAGAGATTTACACTCTCCTCAGTTTATGGCACTGACTCTGAGCTGGCTGGTTCAATATATATAACCAGGGGATATACACTATCCTCAGTTTAGGGCAATGACTTTGTGCTGGCTGATTCAATATATATAACCAGGAGTATTACACTATATTCTGTTTAGGGCTCTGACACTGTGCTGTCTGTTTAAATATATATAACCAGGATATTTACACTCTCCTCACTTTAGTGCACTGACCCTGCGCTGGCTCGTTCAATACATATAACCAGGAGATTTGCACTGCTCTCAGTTTAGGGAACTCACCTTGTCCTGATGGTTACATATATATATAAACAGTTGTTTTATACTCTCCTTTGTTTCGGGCACTGACTCTGTGCTGGCTGGTTCAATATATATAGCCAGGAGATTTACATTGTCCTGACATTCGAGAACTGACTCGGTGCTGGCTGGTTCAATATATATAACCAGGAGATTTACACTGTCCTCAGTTTAGGGCACTGAGTCTGAGCTGGCTGGTTAAATATATATAACGTGGAGATTTACACTCTCCTCAGTTTCGGGCACTGACTGTGTGCTGGCTGGTTAAATATACATAGCCTGGAGATTTACACTCTCCTCAGTTGAGGGCACTGAGTCTGTGTTCGTTGGTTCAATATACATAACAAGGAGATTTACACTGTCTTCAGTTTAGGGCACTGACTCTGTGCTGGCTGGTTAAATATATATATATATAAAACCAGTAGATTTAAACTCTCCTCAGTTAAGGGCACTGACTGTGTGCTGGCTGGTTAAATATTTGTATAAAACGAAGAGATTTACACTCTCCTCAGTTTAGGGCACTGTCTCTGTGCTGGCTGGTTCAATATATATAACCAGGAGATTTACACTGTCCTCAGTTTAGGACACGGTCTCTGTGCTGTCTGGTTACATATAAATAACCAGGAGTTTTACACTCTGTTCAGTTTACGGCACTGACTCTGTGCTGTCTGGTTAAATATACACAACAAGGAGATTTACACTGTCCTCAGTTCAGGGCACTGATTCTGTGCTGGCTGGTTCAATATACATAACAAGGAGATTTACACTGTCCTCAGTTCTGGGCACTGACTCTGTGCTGGCTGGTTACATATTTATAACCAGGGGTTTTACACTCTCCTCAGTTTATGGCACTGACTCTGCACTGGCTGGTTAAATATACATAGCCTGGAGATTTACACTCTCCTCAGTTGAGGGCACTGAGTCTGTGTTCGTTGGTTCAATATACATAACAAGGAGATTTACACTGTCCTCAGTTTAGGGCACTGACTCTGTGCAGGCTGGTTAAATATATATATATATAAAACCAGTAGATTTAAACTCTCCTCAGTTAAGGGCACTGACTGTGTGCTGGCTGGTTAAATATTTATATAAAACGAAGAGATTTACACTCTCCTCAGCTTAGGGCACTGTCTCTGTGCTGGCTGGTTCAATATATATAACCAGGAGATTTACACTCTCCTCAATTTAGGGCACTGAGTCTGTGTTGGTTGGTTAAATATATATAACCAGGAGATTTACACTCTCCTCAATTTAGGGCACTAACTCTGTGCTGGCTGGTTCAATATACATAACAAGGAGATGTACACTGTCCTCAGTTCAGGGCACTGACTCTGTGCTGGCTGGTTAAATATATATATATATAGCCAGGAGATTTACACTCTCCTCTGTTTCGGGCACTGAGTCTGTGTTGCGTGGTTAAATATATATATAAACAGGAGATTTACACTCTCCTCGGTTTAGGGCACTGACTCTGTGCTGGCTGTTTAAATATATATAAACAGGAGATTTAAACTGTCCTCAATTCAGGGCACTGACTCTATGCTGGCTGGTTACATATTTATAACCAGGGGTTTTACGCTCTCCTCAGTTTAAGGCACTGACTCTGTACTGGCTGGTTAAATATACATAGCCTGGAGATTTGCACTCTCCTCAGTTAAGGGCACTGAGTCTGCATTGGTTGGTTCAATATACATATCAAGGAGATTTACACAGTCCTCAGTTCAGGTCACTGACTCTGTGCTGGCTGGTTAAATATATATAACGTGGAGATTTACACTCTCCTCACTTTCGGGCACTGACTCTGTGCTGGCTGGTTAAATATATATATAAAACCAGGAGATTTACACTCTCCTCAGTTAAGCGCACTGTCTCTGTGCTGGCTGGTTCAATATATATAGCCAGGAGATTTACACTCTCCTCAGTTTAGGGCACCGTCTCTGTGCTGGCTGGTTAAATCTATATAACCAAGAGATTTACACTCTCCTCAGTTTATGGCACTGACTCTGAGCTGGCTGGTTCAATATATATAACCAGGGGATATACACTATCCTCAGTTTAGGGCAATGACTTTGTGCTGGCTGATTCAATATATATAACCAAGAGTATTACACTATATTCTGTTTAGGGCTCTGACACTGTGCTGTCTGTTTAAATATATATAACCAGGATATTTACACTCTCCTCACTTTAGTGCACTGACCCTGCGCTGGCTCGTTCAATATATATAACCAGGAGATTTGCACTGCTCTCATTTTAGGGAACTGACTCTGTCCTGATGGTTACATATATATATAAACAGTTGTTTTATACTCTCCTTTGTTTCGGGCACTGACTCTGTGCTGGCTGGTTCAATATATATAGCCAGGAGATTTACATTGTCCTGACATTCGAGAACTGACTCGGTGCTGGCTGGTTCAATATATATAACCAGGAGATTTACACTGTCCTCAGTTTAGGGCACTGAGTCTGAGCTGGCTGGTTAAATATATATAACGTGGAGATTTACACTCTCCTCAGTTTCGGGCACTGACTGTGTGCTGGCTGGTTAAATATACATAGCCTGGAGATTTACACTCTCCTCAGTTGAGGGCACTGAGTCTGTGTTCGTTGGTTCAATATACATAACAAGGAGATTTACACTGTCCTCAGTTTAGGGCACTGTCTCTGTGCTGGCTGGTTAAATATATATATATATAAAACCAGTAGATTTAAACTCTCCTCAGTTAAGGGCACTGACTGTGTGCTGGCTGGTTAAATATTTGTATAAAACGAAGAGATTTACACTGTCCTCAGTTTAGGGCACTGACTCTGTGCTGGCTGGTTAAATATATATATATATAAAACCAGTAGATTTAAACTCTCCTCAGATAAGGGCACTGACTGTGTGCTGGCTGGTTAAATATTTGTATAAAACGAAGAGATTTACACTCTCCTCAGTTTAGGGCACTGTCTCTGTGCTGGCTGGTTCAATATATATAACCAGGAGATTTACACTGTCCTCAGTTTAGGATACGGTCTCTGTGCTGTCTGGTTACATATAAATAACCAGGAGTTTTACACTCTATTCAGTTTACGGCACTGACTCTGTGCTGTCTGGTTAAATATACATAACAAGGAGATTTACACTGTCCTCAGTTCAGGGCACTGATTCTGTGCTGGCTGGTTCAATATACATAACAAGGAGATTTACACTGTCCTCAGTTTAGGGCACTGACTCTGTGCTGGCTGGTTAAATATATATATAGCCAGGAGATTTACACTCTCCTCTGTTTCGGGCACTGAGTCTGATTTGGCTGTTTAAATATATATAAACAGGAGATTTAAACTGTCCTCAATTCAGGGCACTGACTCTGTGCTGGCTGGTTACATATTTATAACCAGGGGTTTTACACTCTCCTCAGTTTATGGCACTGACTCTGCACTGGCTGGTTAAATATACATAGCCTGGAGATTTACACTCTCCTCAGTTGAGGGCACTGAGTCTGTGTTCGTTGGTTCAATATACATAACAAGGAGATTTACACTGTCCTCAGTTTAGGGCACTGAATCTGTGCAGGCTGGTTAATATATAAATATAAAACCAGTAGATTTAAACTCTCCTCAGTTAAGGGCACTGACTGTGTGCTGGCTGGTTAAATATTTATATAAAACGAAGAGATTTACACTCTCCTCAGCTTAGGGCACTGAGTCTGTGTTGGTTGGTTAAATATATATAACCAGGAGATTTACACTCTCCTCAATTTAGGGCACTAACTCTGTGCTGGCTGGTTCAATATACATAACAAGGAGATGTACACTGTCCTCAGTTCAGGGCACTGACTCTGTGCTGGCTGGTTAAATATATATATATAGCCAGGAGATTTACACTCTCCTCTGTTTCGGGCACTGAGTCTGTGTTGCCTGGTTAAATATATATATAAACAGGAGATTTACACTCTCCTCGGTTTAGGGCACTGACTCTGTGCTGGCTGTTTAAATATATATAAACAGGAGATTTAAACTGTCCTCAATTCAGGGCACTGACTCTGTGCTGGCTGGTTACATATTTATAACCAGGGGTTTTACGCTCTCCTCAGTTTAAGGCACTGACTCTGTACTGGCTGGTTAAATATACATAGCCTGGAGATTTGCACTCTCCTCAGTTAAGGGCACTGAGTCTGCATTGGTTGGTTCAATATACATATCAAGGAGATTTACACAGTCCTCAGTTCAGGTCACTGACTCTGTGCTGGCTGGTTAAATATATATAAACAGGAGATTTAAACTGTCCTCAATTCAGGGCACTGACTCTGTGCTGGCTGGTTACATATTTATAACCAGGGGTTTTACGCTCTCCTCAGTTTAAGGCACTGACTCTGTACTGGCTGGTTAAATATACATAGCCTGGAGATTTGCACTCTCCTCAGTTAAGGGCACTGAGTCTGCATTAGTTGGTTCAATATACATATCAAGGAGATTTACACAGTCCTCAGTTCAGGTCACTGACTCTGTGCTGGCTGGTTAAATATATATAACGTGGAGATTTACACTCTCCTCACTTTCGGGCACTGACTCTGTGCTGGCTGGTTAAATATATATATAAAACCAGGAGATTTACACTCTCCTCAGTTAAGCGCACTATCTCTGTGCTGGCTGGTTCAATATACATAACAAGGAGATTTACACTGTCCTCAGTTCTGGGCACTGACTCTGTGCTGGCTGGTTAAATATACATAAAGCCAGGAGATTTACACTCTCCTCTGTTTCGGGCACTGAGTCTGTGTTGGCTGTTTAAATATATATAAACAGGAGATTTAAACTGTCCTCAATTCAGGGCACTGACTCTGTGCTGGCTGGTTACATATTTATAACCAGGGGTTTTACACTCTCCTCAGTTTATGGCACTGACTCTGCACTGGCTGGTTAAATATACATAGCCTGGAGATTTACACTCTCCTCAGTTGAGGGCACTGAGTCTGTGTTCGTTGGTTCAATATACATAACAAGGAGATTTACACTGTCCTCAGTTTAGGGCACTGACTCTGTGCAGGCTGGTTAAATATATATATATAAAACCAGTAGATTTAAACTCTCCTCAGTTAAGGGCACTGACTGTGTGCTGGCTGGTTAAATATTTATATAAAACGAAGAGATTTACACTCTCCTCAGCTTAAGGTACTGTCTCTGTGCTGGCTGGTTCAATATATATAACCAGGAGATTTACACTCTCCTCAATTTAGGGCACTGAGTCTGTGTTGGTTGGTTAAATATATATAACCAGGAGATTTACACTCTCCTCAATTTAGGGCACTAACTCTGTGCTGTCTTGTTCAATATACATAACAAGGAGATGTACACTGTCCTCAGTTCAGGGCACTGACTCTGTGAAGGCTGGTTAAATATATAAATATAAAACCAGTAGATTTAAACTCTCCTCAGTTAAGGGCACTGACTGTGTGCTGGCTGGTTAAATATTTATATAAAACGAAGAGATTTACACTCTCCTCAGCTTAGGGCACTGAGTCTGTGTTGGTTGGTTAAATATATATAACCAGGAGATTTACACTCTCCTCAATTTAGGGCACTAACTCTGTGCTGGCTGGTTCAATATACATAACAAGGAGATGTACACTGTCCTCAGTTCAGGGCACTGACTCTGTGCTGGCTGGTTAAATATATATATATAGCCAGGAGATTTACACTCTCCTCTGTTTCGGGCACTGAGTCTGTGTTGCCTGGTTAAATATATATATAAACAGGAGATTTACACTCTCCTCGGTTTAGGGCACTGACTCTGTGCTGGCTGTTTAAATATATATAAACAGGAGATTTAAACTGTCCTCAATTCAGGGCACTGACTCTGTGCTGGCTGGTTAAATATATATAAACAGGAGATTTAAACTGTCCTCAATTCAGGGCACTGACTCTGTGCTGGCTGGTTACATATTTATAACCAGGGGTTTTACGCTCTCCTCAGTTTAAGGCACTGACTCTGTACTGGCTGGTTAAATATACATAGCCTGGAGATTTACACTCTCCTCAGTTAAGGGCACTGAGTCTGCATTGGTTGGTTCAATATACATATCAAGGAGATTTACACAGTCCTCAGTTCAGGTCACTGACTCTGTGCTGGCTGGTTAAATATATATAAACAGGAGATTTAAACTGTCCTCAATTCAGGGCACTGACTCTGTGCTGGCTGGTTACATATTTATAACCAGGGGTTTTACGCTCTCCTCAGTTTAAGGCACTGACTCTGTACTGGCTGGTTAAATATACATAGCCTGGAGATTTGCACTCTCCTCAGTTAAGGGCACTGAGTCTGCATTGGTTGGTTCAATATACATATCAAGGAGATTTACACAGTCCTCAGTTCAGGTCACTGACTCTGTGCTGGCTGGTTAAATATACATAACAAGGAGATTTACACTGTCCTCAGTTCTGGGCACTGACTCTGTGCTGGCTGGTGAAATATATATATAGCCAGGAGATTTACACTCTCCTCTGTTTCGGGCACTGAGTCTGTGTTGGCTGTTTAAATATATATAAACAGGAGATTTAAACTGTCCTCAATTCAGGGCACTGACTCTATGCTGGCTGGTTACATATTTATAACCTGGGGTTTTACACTCTCCTCAGTTTATGGCACTGACTCTGCACTGGCTGGTTAAATATACATAGCCTGGAGATTTACACTCTCCTCAGTTGAGGGCACTGAGTCTGTGTTCTTTGGTTCAATATACATAACAAGGAGATTTACACTGTCCTCAGTTTAGGGCACTGACTCTGTGCAGGCTGGTTAAATATATATATATAAAACCAGTAGATTTAAACTCTCCTCAGTTAAGGGCACTGACTGTGTGCTGGCTGGTTAAATTATTATATAAAACGAAGAGATTTACACTCTCCTCAGCTTAGGGCACTGTCTCTGTGCTGGCTGGTTCAATATATATAACCAGGAGATTTACACTCTCCTCAATTTAGGGCACTGAGTCTGTGTTGGTTGGTTAAATATATATAACCAGGAGATTTACACTCTCCTCAATTTAGGGCACTAACTCTGTGCTGGCTGGTTCAATATACATAACAAGGAGATTTACACTGTCCTCAGTTCAGGGCACTGACTCTGTGCTGTCTGGTTAAATATATATATATATATAGCCAGGAGATTTACACTCTCCTCTGTTTCGGGCACTGAGTCTGTGTTGCCTGGTTAAATATATATATAAACAGGAGATTTACACTCTCCTCGGTTTAAGGCACTGACTCTGTGCTGGCTGTTTAAATATATATAAACAGGAGATTTAAACTGTCCTCAATTCAGGGCACTGACTCTGTGCTGGCTGGTTACATATTTATAACCAGGGGTTTTACACTCTCCTCAGTTTAAGGCACTGACTCTGTACTGGCTGGTTAAATATACATCGCCTGGAGATTTGCACTCTCCTCAGTTAAGGGCACTGAGTCTGCATTGGTTGGTTCAATATACATATCAAGGAGATTTACACAGTCCTCAGTTCAGGTCACTGACTCTGTGCTGGCTGGTTAAATATATATAACGTGGAGATTTACACTCTCCTCACTTTCGGGCACTGACTCTGTGCTGGCTGGTTAAATATATCTATAAAACCAGGAGATTTACACTCTCCTCAGTTAAGCGCACTGTCTCTGTGCTGGCTGGTTCAATATATATAGCCAGGAGATTTACACTCTCCTCAGTTTAGGGCACCGTCTCTGTGCTGGCTGGTTAAATCTATATAACCAAGAGATTTACACTCTCCTCAGTTTAGGGCACTGACTCTGAGCTGGCTGGTTCAATATATATAACCAGGGGATATACACTATCCTCAGTTTAGGGCAATGACTTTGTGCTGGTTGGTTCAATATATATAACCAAGAGTATTACACTATATTCTGTTTGGGGCTCTGACACTGTGATGTCTGTTTAAATATATATAACCAGGATATTTACACTCTCCTCACTTTAGTGCACTGACCCTGCGCTGGCTCGTTCAATATATATAACCAGGAGATTTGCACTGCCCTCAGTTTAGGGAACTGACTCTGTCCTGGCTGGTTACAAAAATATATATATATACAGTTGTTTTATACTCTCCTTTGTTTCGTGCACTGTCTCTGTGCTGACTGGTTCGATATATATAACCAGGATATTTACACTCTCCTCACTTTCGGGCACTGACTCTGTGCTGGTTGTTTAAATATATATTTAAAACCCGGAGATTTACACTCTCCTCAGTTAAGGGCACTGTCTCTGTGCTGGCTTGTTAAATGTATGTAACCAGGAGATTTACGCTCTCCTCAGTTTAGGGCACTGACTCTGTGCTGGCTGGTTCAAAATACATAACCAGGGGATATACACTATCCTCAGGTTTAGGACAATGACTTTGTGCTGGCTGGTTCAATATATATATAACCAGGAGTATTACACTATATTCTGTTTAGGGCTCTAAAACTGTGCTGTCTGTTTAAATATATATAACCAGGATATTTACACTCTCCTCACTTTAGTGCACTGACCCTGCGCTGGCTCATTCAATATATATAACCAGGAGATTTACACTGTTCTCAGTTTAGGGAACTGACTCTGTCCTGGCTGGTTACATATATATATATTTTTATAAACAATTGTTTTATACTCTCCTTTGTTTCGGGCACTGACTCTGTGCTGGCTGGTTCAATATATATAGCCAGGATATTTACACGGTCCTGAGATTCGGGAACTGACTCTGTGCTGTCTGGTTGAGTATACATAACCAGGAGATTTCCACTCTTCTCAGTTTAGGACACTGACTCTGTGCTGGCATGTTCAATATATATAACCAGGAGATTTACACTCTCTTCTGTTTTGGGCACTGACTCTGTCCTATCTGGTTAAATATATGTAACCAGGAGATTTGCACTGCTCTCAGTTTAGGGAACTGACTCTGTCCTGACTGGTTACATATATATATAAACAGTTGTTTTATACTCTCCTTTGTTTCGGGCACTGACTCTGTGCTGGCTGGTTCAATATATATAGCCAGGAGATTTACATTGTCCTGACATTCGAGAACTGACTCGGTGCTGGCTGGTTCAATATATATAACCAGGAGATTTACACTGTCCTCAGTTTAGGGCACTGAGTCTGAGATGGCTGGTTAAATATATATGACGTGGAGATTTACACTCTCCTCAGTTTCGGGCACTGACTGTGTGCTGGCTGGTTAAATATATACAACCAGGAGTTTTACACTCTATTCAGTTTCGGGCAGTGACTCTGTGCTGGCTGGCTTAATATATATAACCAGGAGATTTACACTGTCCTCAGTTTAGGACACGGTCTCTGTGCTGTCTGGTTACATATAAATAACCAGGAGTTTTACACTCTATTCAGTTTACGGCACTGACTCTGTGCTGTCTGGTTAAATATACATGACAAGGAGATTTACACCGTCCTCAGTTCAGGGCACTGATTCTGTGCTGGCTGGTTCAATATACATAACAAGGAGATTTACACTGTCCTCGGTTTAGGGCACTGACTCTGTGCTGGCTGTTTAAATATATATAAACAGGAGATTTAAACTGTCCTCAATTCAGGGCACTGACTCTGTGCTGGCTGGTTACATATTTATAACCAGGGGTTTTACACTCTCTTCAGTTTAAGGCACTGACTCTGTACTGGCTGGTTAAATATACATAGCCTGGAGATTTGCACTCTCCTCAGTTAAGGGCACTGAGTCTGCATTGGTTGGTTCAATATACATATCAAGGAGATTTACACAGTCCTCAGTTCAGGTCACTGACTCTGTGCTGGCTGGTTAAATATATATAACGTGGAGATTTACACTCTCCTCACTTTCGGGCACTGACTCTGTGCTGGCTGGTTAAATATATATATAAAACCAGGAGATTTACACTCTCCTCAGTTAAGCGCACTGTCTCTGTGTTGGCTGGTTCAATATATATAGCCAGGAGATTTACACTCTCCTCAGTTTAGGGCACCGTCTCTGTGCTGGCTGGTTAAATCTATATAACCAAGAGATTTACACTCTCCTCAGTTTAGGGCACTGACTCTGAGCTGGCTGGTTCAATATATATAACCAGGGGATATACACTATCCTCAGTTTAGGGCAATGACTTTGTGCTGGTTGGTTCAATATATATAACCAAGAGTATTACACTATATTCTGTTTGGGGCTCTGACACTGTGATGTCTGTTTAAATATATATAACCAGGATATTTACACTCCCCTCACTTTAGTGCACTGACCCTGCGCTGGCTCGTTCAATATATATAACCAGGAGATTTGCACTGCTCTCAGTTTAGGGAACTGACTCTGTCCTGGCTGGTTACAAAAATATATATATATATACAGTTGTTTTATACTCTCCTTTGTTTCGTGCACTGTCTCTGTGCTGACTGGTTCGATATATATAACCAGGAGATTTACACTCTCCTCACTTTCGGGCACTGACTCTGTGCTGGTTGTTTAAATATATATTTAAAACCCGGAGATTTACACTCTCCTCAGTTAAGGGCACTGTCTCTGTGCTGGCTTGTTAAATGTATGTAAACAGGAGATTTACACTCTCCTCAGTTTAGGGCACTGACTCTGTGCTGGCTGGTTCAAAATACATAACCAGGGGATATACACTATCCTCAGGTTTAGGACAATGACTTTGTGCTGGCTGGTTCAATATATATTACCAAGAGTATTACACTATATTCTGTTTAGGGCTCTAACACTGTGCTGTCTGTTTAAATATATATAACCAGGATATTTACACTCTCCTCACTTTAGTGCACTGACCCTGCGCTGGCTCATTCAATATATATAACCAGGAGATTTACACTGTTCTCAGTTTGGGGAACTGACTCTGTCCTGGCTGGTTACATATATATATATATTTTTATAAACAATTGTTTTATACTCTCCTTTGTTTCGGGCACTGACTCTGTGCTGGCTGGTTCAATATATATAGCCAGGATATTTACACGGTCCTGAGATTCAGGAACTGACTCTGTGCTGTCTGGTTGAGTATACATAACCAGGAGATTTCCACTCTTCTCAGTTTAGGACACTGACTCTGTGCTGGCATGTTCAATATATATAACCAGGAGATTTACACTCTCTTCTGTTTTGGGCACTGACTCTGTCCTATCTGGTTAAATATATGTAACCAGGAGATTTGCACTGCCCTCAGTTTAGGGAACTGACTCTGTCCTGACTGGTTACATATATATATAAACAGTTGTTTTATACTCTCCTTTGTTTCGGGCACTGACTCTGTGCTGGCTGGTTCAATATATATAGCCAGGAGATTTACATTGTCCTGAGATTCGAGAACTCACTCGGTGCTGGCTGGTTCAATATATATAACCAGGAGATTTACACTGTCCTCAGTTTAGGGCACTGAGTCTGAGATGGCTGGTTAAGTATATATGACGTGGAGATTTACACTCTCCTCAGTTTCGGGCACTGACTGTGTGCTGGCTGGTTAAATATATACAACCAGGAGTTTTACACTCTATTCAGTTTCGGGCAGTGACTCTGTGCTGGCTGGTTTAATATATATAACCAGGAGATTTACACTGTCCTCAGTTTAGGACACAGTCTCTGTGCTGTCTGGTTACATATAAATAACCAGGAGTTTTACACTCTATTCAGTTTACGGCACTGACTCTGTGCTGTCTGGTTAAATATATATATAACCAGGAGATTTACACTGTCCTCAGTTTAGGACACGGTCTCTGTGCTGGCTGGTTCAATATACATAACAAGGAGATTTACACTGTCCTCGGTTTAGGGCACTGACTCTGTGCTGGCTGTTTAAATATATATAAACAGGAGATTTAAACTGTCCTCAATTCAGGGCACTGACTCTGTGCTGGCTGGTTACATATTTATAACCAGGGGTTTTACACTCTCCTCAGTTTAAGGCACTGACTCTGTACTGGCTGGTTCAATATATATAGCCAGGAGATTTACACTCTCCTCAGTTTAGGGCACCGTCTCTGTGCTGGCTGGTTAAATCTATATAACCAAGAGATTTACACTCTCCTCAGTTTAGGGCACTGACTCTGAGCTGGCTGGTTCAATATATATAACCAGGGGATATACACTATCCTCAGTTTAGGGCAATGACTTTGTGCTGGTTGGTTCAATATATATAACCAAGAGTATTACACTATATTCTGTTTGGGGCTCTGACACTGTGATGTCTGTTTAAATATATATAACCAGGATATTTACACTCTCCTCACTTTAGTGCACTGACCCTGCGCTGGCTCGTTCAATATATATAACCAGGAGATTTGCACTGCTCTCAGTTTAGGGAACTGACTCTGTCCTGGCTGGTTACAAAAATATATATATATACAGTTGTTTTATACTCTCCTTTGTTTCGTGCACTGTCTCTGTGCTGACTGGTTCGATATATATAACCAGGAGATTTACACTCTCCTCACTTTCGGGCACTGACTCTGTGCTGGTTGTTAAAATATATATTTAAAACCCGGAGATTTACACTCTCCTCAGTTAAGGGCACTGTCTCTGTGCTGGCTTGTTAAATGTATGTAAACAGGAGATTTACACTCTCCTCAGTTTAGTGCACTGACTCTGTGCTGGCTGGTTCAAAATACATAACCAGGAGTTTTACACTCTATTCAGTTTCGGGCAGTGACTCTGTGCTGGCTGGTTTAATATATATAACCAGGAGATTTACACTGTCCTCAGTTTAGGACACGGTCTCTGTGCTGTCTGGTTACATATAAATAACCAGGAGTTTTACACTCTATTCAGTTTACGGCACTGACTCTGTGCTGTCTGGTTAAATATACATAACAAGGAGATTTACACTGTCCTCAGTTCAGGGCACTGATTCTGTGCTGGCTGGTTCAATATACATCACAAGGAGATTTACACTGTCCTCAGTTTAGGGCACTGACTCTGTGCAGGCTGGTTAAATATATATATATAAAACCAGTAGATTTAAACTCTCCTCAGTTAAGGGCGCTGGCTGGTTAAATATTTATATAAAACGAAGAGATTTACACTCTCCTCAGCTTAGGGCACTGTCTCTGTGCTGGTTGGTTCAATATATATAACCAGGAGATTTACACTCTCCTCAATTTAGGGCACTGAGTCTGTGTTGGTTGGTTAAATATATATAACCAGGAGATTTTCACTCTCCTCAATTTAGGGCACTGACTCTGTGCTGGCTGGTTCAATATATATAACCAGGAGATTTACACTCTCCTCAGTGTAGGGCACTGAGTCTGAGCTGGCTGGTTAAATATATATAACGTAGAGATTTACACTCTCCTCAGTTTAGGGCACTGACTGTGTGTTGGCTGGTTAAATATATACAACCAGGAGTTTTACACTGTCCTCAGTTTAGGACACGGACTCTGTGCTGTCTTGTTAAGTATACATAACCTGGAGATTTACACTCTCCTCTGTTTAGAGCCCGAGTCTGTGCTGGCTGGGAAAATATATATAACTTGGAGATTTACACTATCCTTAGTATAGGGCACTGACTCTGTGCAGGCTGGTTAAATATATATATATATATATAACCAGTTGATTTAAACTCTCCTCAGTTAAGGGCACTGACTGTGTACTGGCTGGTTAAATATTTATATAAAACGAAGAGATTTACACTCTCCTCAGTTAGGACACTGAGTCTGTGTTGGCTGGTTAAATAGAGATAGAACCAGGAGATTTACCCTCTCCTCAGTTTAGGATACTGTCTCTGTGCAGGCTAGCTCAATATGTATATAGCCAGGAGATTTACACTCTCCTCTGTTTCGGGCACTGAGTCTGTGTTGGCTGGTTAAATATATATATAAACAGGAGATTTACACTCTCCTCAGTTTAGGATACTGTCTCTGTGCAGGCTGGTTCAATACATATAACCAAGAGATTTACACTCTCCTCAGTTTATGGCACTGACTCTGTGCTGGCTGGTTAAATATACATAGCCTGGAGATTTACACTCTCCTCACTTTAGGGCACTGACTCTGTGCTGGCTGGTTAAATATATATGTAAAACCAGGAGATTTACGCTCACCTCAGTTAACGGCACTGACTCTGTGCTGGCTGGTTACATATTTCTAACCAGGAGTATTACATTCTCCTCAATTTAGGGCACTGACTCTGTGCTGGCTGTTTAAATATGTATAAACATAGATTTAAACTGCCCTCTGTTCAGGGCACTGACTCTGTGCTGGCTGGTTACATATTTATAACCTGGGGTTTCACACTCTCCTCAGTTTATGGCACTGACTCTGTGCTGGCTGGTTAAATATACATAGCCTGGAGATTTACACTCTCCTCACTTTAGGGCACTGACTCTGTGCTGGCTGGTTAAATATATATATAAAACCAGGAGATTTACGCTCTCCTCAGTTAAGGGCACTGAGTCTGTGTTGGTTGGTTCAATTTGCATAACAAGGCGATTTACACTCTCCTCAGTTCAGGACACTGACTCTGTGCTGGCTGGTTAAATATATATAACCACGAGATTTACACTCTCCTCAGTTTAGGATACTGTCTCTGTGCAGGCAGGTTCAATATATATAACCAGGAGATTTACACTCTCCTCAGTTTCGGGCACTGAGTCGGTGTTGGCTGGTTAAATATATATATAAACAGGAAATTTACACTCTCCTCAGTTTAGGATACTGTCTCTGTGCAGGCTGGTTCAATATATATAACCAGGAGATTTCCACTCTAATCAGTTTAGGGCACTGACTCTGTGCTGGCTGTTTAAATATATAAATAAACAGGAGATTGAAACTGTCCTCAGTTCAGGGCACTGACTCTGTGCTGGCTGGTTACATATTTATAACCAGGGGTTTTACACTCTCCTCAGTTTATGGCACTGACTGTGCTGGCTGGTTAAATATGCATAGCTTGGAGATTTACACTCTCCTCACTTTAGGGCACTGACTCGGTGCTGGCTGGTTCAATATATATAACCAGGAGATTTACACTCTCCTCAGTTTCGGGCACTGACTGTGTGCTGGCTGGTTAAATATATATAACGTGGAGATTTACACTCTCCCCACTTTCGGGCACTGACTCTATGCTGGTTGTTTAAATATATATATAAAACCAGGAGATTTACACTCTCCTCAGTTAAGGGCACTGTCTCTGTGCTGGCTGGTTCAATATATATAACCAGGAGATTTACACTATCCTCAGTTTAGGGCACTGTCTCTGTGCTGGCTGGTTAAATACATATAACCAAGAGATTTACACTCTCCTCAGTTTAGGGCACTGACTCTGTGCTGGCTGGTTAAATATAAATAACCGGAGATTTACACTCTATTCAGTTTAGAGCACCGAGTCTGTGCTGGCTGGTTCAATATATATAACCAGGAGATTTACACTGTCCTCAGTTGAGGACACGGACTCTGTGCTGTCTGGTTACATATAAATAACCAGGAGTTTTACACTCTATTCAGTTTATGGCACTGACTCTGTGCTGTATGGTTAAATATACATAACCAGGAGATTTGCACTGTCCTCAGTTTAGAGCACCGAGTCTCTGCTGGCTGGTAAAATATATATAACAAGGAGATTTACACAGTCCTCAGTTCAGGGCACTGACTCTGTGCTGGCTGGTTAAATATATATAACCAGGAGATTTACACTCTCCTCAGTTTAGGGCACTGACTCTGTGCTGGCTGTTTAAATATATATATAATCAGGAGATTTAAACTGTCCTCAGTTCAGGGCACTGACTCTGTGCTGGCTGGTTACATGTTTATAACCAGGGGTTTTACACTCTCCTCAGTTCAGGGCACTGACTCTGTGCTGGCTGTTTAACGATATATAACGTGGAGTTTTTCACTCTCCTCAGTTTAGGGCACTGACTCTGTGCTGGCTGGTTCAATATATATAACCAGGAGATTAACACTCTCCTCAGTTTAGGGCACTGTGTCTGTGCTGGCTGGTTACATGTATATAACCAGGAGTTTTACACTCTCCTCAGTTTACTGCACTGACTCTGTGCTGGTTGGTTCAATATATATAACCAGGAGATTTACTCTCTCCTCACCTAAGTGCACTGACTCTGTGCTTACTGTTTAAATATATGTTACCAGGAGATTTACACTCTCCTCAGTTTAGGGGACTGACTCTGTGCTGGCTGGTTAAATATACATAGCCTGGAGATTTACACTCACCTCACTTTAGGGCACTGACTCTGTGCTGGCTGGTTAAATATACATGTAAAACCAGGAGATTTACGCTCTCCTCAGTTAACGGCACTGACTCTGTGCTGGCTGGTTACATATTTATTACCAGGAGTATTACACTCTCCTCAATTTATGGCACTGACTCGGTGCTGGCTGGTTCAATATATATGTAACCAGGAGATTTAGACTCTCCTCAGTTTTGGGCACTGACTGTGTGCTGGCTGGTTAAATATATATAACATGGAGATTTACACTCTCCTTACTTTCGGGCACTGACTCTGTGCTGGCTGGTTCAATATATATAGCCAGGAGATTTACATTGTCCTGACATTCGAGAACTGACTCGGTGCTGGCTGGTTCAATATATATAACCAGGAGATTTACACTGTCCTCAGTTTAGGGCACTGAGTCTGAGCTGGCTGGTTAAATATATATAACGTGGAGATTTACACTCTCCTCAGTTTCGGGCACTGACTGTGTGCTGGCTGGTTAAATATACATAGCCTGGAGATTTACACTCTCCTCAGTTGAGGGCACTGAGTCTGTGTTCGTTGGTTCAATATACATAACAAGGAGATTTACACTGTCCTCAGTTTAGGGCACTGACTCTGTGCTGGCTGGTTAAATATATATATATATATAAAACCAGTAGATTTAAACTCTCCTCAGTTAAGGGCACTGACTGTGTGCTGGCTGGTTAAATATTTGTATAAAAAGAAGAGATTTACACTCTCCTCAGTTTAGGGCACTGTCTCTGTGCTGGCTGGTTCAATATATATAACCAGGAGATTTACACTGTCCTCAGTTTAGGACACGGTCTCTGTGCTGTCTGGTTACATATAAATAACCAGGAGTTTTACACTCTATTCAGTTTACGGCACTGACTCTGTGCTGTCTGGTTAAATATACATAACAAGGAGATTTACACTGTCCTCAGTTCAGGGCACTGATTCTGTGCTGGCTGGTTCAATATACATAACAAGGAGATTTACACTGTCCTCAGTTCTGGGCACTGACTCTGTGCTGGCTGGTTAAATATATATATAGCCAGGAGATTTACACTCTCCTCTGTTTCGGGCACTGAGTCTGTGTTGGCTGTTTAAATATATATAAACAGGAGATTTAAACTGTCCTCAATTCAGGGCACTGACTCTATGCTGGCTGGTTACATATTTAAAACCTGGGGTTTTACACTCTCCTCAGTTTATGGCACTGACTCTGCACTGGCTGGTTAAATATACATAGCCTGGAGATTTACACTCTCCTCAGTTGAGGGCACTGAGTCTGTGTTCGTAGGTTCAATATACATAACAAGGAGATTTACACTGTCCTCAGTTTAGGGCACTGACTCTGTGCAGGCTGGTTAAATATATATATATAAAACCAGTAGATTTAAACTCTCCTCAGTTAAGGGCACTGACTGTGTGCTGGCTGGTTAAATATTTATATAAAACGAAGAGATTTACACTCTCCTCAGCTTAGGGCACTGTCTCTGTGCTGGCTGGTTCAATATATATAACCAGGAGATTTACACTCTCCTCAATTTAGGGCACTGAGTCTGTGTTGGTTGGTTAAATATATATAACCAGGAGATTTACACTCTCCTCAATTTAGGGCACTAACTCTGTGCTGGCTGGTTCAATATACATAACAAGGAGATTTACACTGTCCTCAGTTCAGGGCACTGACTCTGTGCTGGCTGGTTAAATATATATATATATAGCCAGGAGATTTACACTCTCCTCTGTTTCGGGCACTGAGTCTGTGTTGCCTGGTTAAATATATATATAACCAGGAGATTTACACTCTCCTCGGTTTAGGGCACTGACTCTGTGCTGGCTGTTTAAATATATATAAACAGGAGATTTAAACTGTCCTCAATTCAGGGCACTGACTCTGTGCTGGCTGGTTACATATTTATAACCAGGGGTTTTACACTCTCCTCAGTTTAAGGCACTGACTCTGTACTGGCTGGTTAAATATACATAGCCTGGAGATTTGCACTCTCCTCAGTTTAGGGCACTGACTCTGTGCTGGCTGGTTAAATATATATATAAAACCAGGAGATTTACACTCTCCTCAGTTAAGCGCACTGTCTCTGTGCTGGCTGGTTCAATATATATAGCCAGGAGATTTACACTCTCCTCAGTTTAGGGCACCGTCTCTGTGCTGGCTGGTTAAATCTATATAACCAAGAGATTTACACTCTCCTCAGTTTAGGGCACTGACTCTGAGCTGGCTGGTTCAATATATATAACCAGGGGATATACACTATCCTCAGTTTAGGGCAATGACTTTGTGCTGGTTGGTTCAATATATATAACCAAGAGTATTACACTATATTCTGTTTGGGGCTCTGACACTGTGCTGTCTGTTTAAATATATATAACCAGGATATTTACACTCCCCTCACTTTAGTGCACTGACCCTGCGCTGGCTCGTTCAATATATATAACCAGGAGATTTGCACTGCTCTCAGTTTAGGGAACTGACTCTGTCCTGGCTGGTTACAAAAATATATATATATATACAGTTGTTTTATACTCTCCTTTGTTTCGTGCACTGTCTCTGTGCTGACTGGTTCGATATATATAACCAGGAGATTTACACTCTCCTCACTTTCGGGCACTGACTCTGTGCTGGTTGTTTAAATATATATTTAAAACCCGGAGATTTACACTCTCCTCAGTTAAGGGCACTGTCTCTGTGCTGGCTTGTTAAATGTATGTAAACAGGAGATTTACACTCTCCTCAGTTTAGGGCACTGACTCTGTGCTGGCTGGTTCAAAATACATAACCAGGGGATATACACTATCCTCAGGTTTAGGACAATGACTTTGTGCTGGCTGGTTCAATATATATAAACAAGAGTATTACACTATATTCTGTTTAGGGCTCTAACACTGTGCTGTCTGTTTAAATATATATAACCAGGATATTTACACTCTCCTCACTTTAGTGCACTGACCCTGCGCTGGCTCATTCAATATATATAACCAGGAGATTTACACTGTTCTCAGTTTGGGGAACTGACTCTGTCCTGGCTGGTTACATATATATATATATTTTTATAAACAATTGTTTTATACTCTCCTTTGTTTCGGGCACTGACTCTGTGCTGGCTGGTTCAATATATATAGCCAGGATATTTACACGGTCCTGAGATTCAGGAACTGACTCTGTGCTGTCTGGTTGAGTATACATAACCAGGAGATTTCCACTCTTCTCAGTTTAGGACACTGACTCTGTGCTGGCATGTTCAATATATATAACCAGGAGATTTACACTCTCTTCTGTTTTGGGCACTGACTCTGTCCTATCTGGTTAAATATATGTAACCAGGAGATTTGCACTGCCCTCAGTTTAGGGAACTGACTCTGTCCTGACTGGTTACATATATATATAAACAGTTGTTTTATACTCTCCTTTGTTTCGGGCACTGACTCTGTGCTGGCTGGTTCAATATATATAGCCAGGAGATTTACATTGTCCTGAGATTCGAGAACTCACTCGGTGCTGGCTGGTTCAATATATATAACCAGGAGATTTACACTGTCCTCAGTTTAGGGCACTGAGTCTGAGATGGCTGGTTAAGTATATATGACGTGGAGATTTACACTCTCCTCAGTTTCGGGCACTGACTGTGTGCTGGCTGGTTAAATATATACAACCAGGAGTTTTACACTCTATTCAGTTTCGGGCAGTGACTCTGTGCTGGCTGGTTTAATATATATAACCAGGAGATTTACACTGTCCTCAGTTTAGGACACGGTCTCTGTGCTGTCTGGTTACATATAAATAACCAGGAGTTTTACACTCTATTCAGTTTACGGCACTGACTCTGTGCTGTCTGGTTAAATATATATATAACCAGGAGATTTACACTGTCCTCAGTTTAGGACACGGTCTCTGTGCTGGCTGGTTCAATATACATAACAAGGAGATTTACACTGTCCTCGGTTTAGGGCACTGACTCTGTGCTGGCTGTTTAAATATATATAAACAGGAGATTTAAACTGTCCTCAATTCAGGGCACTGACTCTGTGCTGGCTGGTTACATATTTATAACCAGGGGTTTTACACTCTCCTCAGTTTAAGGCACTGACTCTGTACTGGCTGGTTCAATATATATAGCCAGGAGATTTACACTCTCCTCAGTTTAGGGCACCGTCTCTGTGCTGGCTGGTTAAATCTATATAACCAAGAGATTTACACTCTCCTCAGTTTAGGGCACTGACTCTGAGCTGGCTGGTTCAATATATATAACCAGGGGATATACACTATCCTCAGTTTAGGGCAATGACTTTGTGCTGGTTGGTTCAATATATATAACCAAGAGTATTACACTATATTCTGTTTGGGGCTCTGACACTGTGATGTCTGTTTAAATATATATAACCAGGATATTTACACTCTCCTCACTTTAGTGCACTGACCCTGCGCTGGCTCGTTCAATATCTATAACCAGGAGATTTGCACTGCTCTCAGTTTAGGGAACTGACTCTGTCCTGGCTGGTTACAAAAATATATATATATACAGTTGTTTTATACTCTCCTTTGTTTCGTGCACTGTCTCTGTGCTGACTGGTTCGATATATATAACCAGGAGATTTACACTCTCCTCACTTTCGGGCACTGACTCTGTGCTGGTTGTTTAAATATATATTTAAAACCCGGAGATTTACACTCTCCTCAGTTAAGGGCACTGTCTCTGTGCTGGCTTGTTAAATGTATGTAAACAGGAGATTTACACTCTCCTCAGTTTAGGGCACTGACTCTGTGCTGGCTGGTTCAAAATACATAACCAGGAGTTTTACACTCTATTCAGTTTCGGGCAGTGACTCTGTGCTGGCTGGTTTAATATATATAACCAGGAGATTTACACTGTCCTCAGTTTAGGACACGGTCTCTGTGCTGTCTGGTTACATATAAATAACCAGGAGTTTTACACTCTATTCAGTTTACGGCGCTGACTCTGTGCTGTCTGGTTAAATATACATAACAAGGAGATTTACACTGTCCTCAGTTCAGGGCACTGATTCTGTGCTGGCTGGTTCAATATACATCACAAGGAGATTTACACTGTCCTCAGTTTAGGGCACTGACTCTGTGCAGGCTGGTTAAATATATATATATAAAACCAGTAGATTTAAACTCTCCTCAGTTAAGGGCGCTGGCTGGTTAAATATTTATATAAAACGAAGAGATTTACACTCTCCTCAGCTTAGGGCACTGTCTCTGTGCTGGTTGGTTCAATATATATAACCAGGAGATTTACACTCTCCTCAATTTAGGGCACTGAGTCTGTGTTGGTTGGTTAAATATATATAACCAGGAGATTTTCACTCTCCTCAATTTAGGGCATTGACTCTGTGCTGGCTGGTTCAATATATATAACCAGGAGATTTACACTCTCCTCAGTGTAGGGCACTGAGTCTGAGCTGGCTGGTTAAATATATATAACGTAGAGATTTACACTCTCCTCAGTTTAGGGCACTGACTGTGTGTTGGCTGGTTAAATATATACAACCAGGAGTTTTACACTGTCCTCAGTTTAGGACACGGACTCTGTGCTGTCTTGTTAAGTATACATAACCTGGAGATTTACACTCTCCTCTGTTTAGAGCCCGAGTCTGTGCTGGCTGGGAAAATATATATAACTTGGAGATTTTCACTGTCCTTAGTATAGGGCACTGACTCTGTGCAGGCTGGTTAAATATATATATATATATAAAACCAGTTGATTTAAACTCTCCTCAGTTAAGGGCACTGACTGTGTACTGGCTGGTTAAATATTTATATAAAACGAAGAGATTTACACTCTCCTCAGTTAGGACACTGAGTCTGTGTTGGCTGGTTAAATAGAGATAGAACCAGGAGATTTACCCTCTCCTCAGTTTAGGATACTGTCTCTGTGCAGGCTAGCTCAATATGTATATAGCCAGGAGATTTACACTCTCCTCTGTTTCGGGCACTGAGTCTGTGTTGGCTGGTTAAATATATATATAAACAGGAGATTTACACTCTCCTCAGTTTAGGATACTGTCTCTGTGCAGGCTGGTTCAATACATATAACCAAGAGATTTACACTCTCCTCAGTTTATGGCACTGACTCTGTGCTGGCTGGTTAAATATACATAGCCTGGAGATTTACACTCTCCTCACTTTAGGGCACTGACTCTGTGCTGGCTGGTTAAATATATATGTAAAACCAGGAGATTTACGCTCACCTCAGTTAACGGCACTGACTCTGTGCTGGCTGGTTACATATTTCTAACCAGGAGTATTACATTCTCCTCAATTTAGGGCACTGACTCTGTGCTGGCTGTTTAAATATGTATAAACATAGATTTAAACTGCCCTCTGTTCAGGGCACTGACTCTGTGCTGGCTGGTTACATATTTATAACCTGGGGTTTCACACTCTCCTCAGTTTATGGCACTGACTCTGTGCTGGCTGGTTAAATATACATAGCCTGGAGATTTACACTCTCCTCACTTTAGGGCACTGACTCTGTGCTGGCTGGTTAAATATATATATAAAACCAGGAGATTTACGCTCTCCTCAGTTAAGGGCACTGAGTCTGTGTTGGTTGGTTCAATTTGCATAACAAGGCGATTTACACTCTCCTCAGTTCAGGACACTGACTCTGTGCTGGCTGGTTAAATATATATAACCACGAGATTTACACTCTCCTCAGTTTAGGATACTGTCTCTGTGCAGGCAGGTTCAATATATATAACCAGGAGATTTACACTCTCCTCAGTTTCGGGCACTGAGTCGGTGTTGGCTGGTTAAATATATATATAAACAGGAAATTTACACTCTCCTCAGTTTAGGATACTGTCTCTGTGCAGGCTGGTTCAATATATATAACCAGGAGATTTCCACTCTAATCAGTTTAGGGCACTGACTCTGTGCTGGCTGTTTAAATATATAAATAAACAGGAGATTGAAACTGTCCTCAGTTCAGGGCACTGACTCTGTGCTGGCTGGTTACATATTTATAACCAGGGGTTTTACACTCTCCTCAGTTTATGGCACTGACTGTGCTGGCTGGTTAAATATGCATAGCTTGGAGATTTACACTCTCCTCACTTTAGGGCACTGACTCGGTGCTGGCTGGTTCAATATATATAACCAGGAGATTTACACTCTCCTCAGTTTCGGGCACTGACTGTGTGCTGGCTGGTTAAATATATATAACGTGGAGATTTACACTCTCCCCACTTTCGGGCACTGACTCTATGCTGGTTGTTTAAATATATATATAAAACCAGGAGATTTACACTCTCCTCAGTTAAGGGCACTGTCTCTGTGCTGGCTGGTTCAATATATATAACCAGGAGATTTACACTATCCTCAGTTTAGGGCACTGTCTCTGTGCTGGCTGGTTAAATACATATAACCAAGAGATTTACACTCTCCTCAGTTTAGGGCACTGACTCTGTGCTGGCTGGTTAAATATAAATAACCGGAGATTTACACTCTATTCAGTTTAGAGCACCGAGTCTGTGCTGGCTGGTTCAATATATATAACCAGGAGATTTACACTGTCCTCAGTTGAGGACACGGACTCTGTGCTGTCTGGTTACATATAAATAACCAGGAGTTTTACACTGTATTCAGTTTACGGCACTGACTCTGTGCTGTCTGGTTAAATATACATAACCAGGAGATTTGCACTGTCCTCAGTTTAGAGCACCGAGTCTCTGCTGGCTGGTAAAATATATATAACAAGGAGATTTACACAGTCCTCAGTTCAGGGCACTGACTCTGTGCTGGCTGGTTAAATATATATAACCAGGAGATTTACACTCTCCTCAGTTTAGGATACTGTCTCTGTGCAGGCTGGTTCAATATATATAACCAGGAGATTTACACTCTCCTCAGTTTAGGGCACTGACTCTGTGCTGGCTGTTTAAATATATATAACCAGGAGATTTACACTCTCCTCAGTTTTGGGCAATGACTCTGTGCTGGCTGGTTACATGTATATATATATATATATAAAACCAGTAGTTTTACACTCTATTGAGTTTAAGGCACTTACTCTGTGCTGTCTGGTCAAATATACATAACTAGGAGATTATCACTGTCCTCAGTTAAGAGCACTGAGTCTGTGCTGGTTGGTTCAATATATATAACCAGGAGATTTACACTCTCCTCACCTAAGTGCACTGACTCTGTGCTGACTGGTTAAATATATATAACCAGAAGATTTACACTCTCCTCAGTTTAGGGCACTGTGTCTGTGCTGGCTGGTTACATGTATATAACCAGGAGTTTTACACTCACCTCACTTTAGGGCACCGACTCTGTGCTGGCTGGTTAAATATACATGTAAAACCAGGAGATTTACGCTCTCCTCAGTTAACGGCACTGACTCTGTGCTGGCTGGTTACATATTTATAACCAGGAGTATTACACTCTCCTCAATTTAGGGCACTGACTCGGTGCTGGCTGGTTCAATATATATGTAACCAGGAGATTTACACTCTCCTCAGTTTCGGGCACTGACTGTGTGCTGGCTGGTTAAATATATATAACATGGAGATTTACACTCTCCTTACTTTCGGGCACTGACTCTGTGCTGGTTGTTTAAATATATATATAAAACCAGGAAATTTACACTCTCCTCAGTTCAGGGCACTGTCTCTGTGCTGGCTGGTTCAATATATATAACCAGGAGATTTACACTCTCCTCAGTTTCGGGCACTGACTCTGTGCTGGCTGGTTCAATACATATAACCAAGAGATTTAAACTCTCCTCAGTTAAGGGCACTGTCTCTGTGCTGGCTGGTTCAATACATATAACCAAGAGATTTACACTCTCCTCAGTTTAGGGCAATGACTTTGTGCTGGCTGGTTAAATATATATAACCAAGAGTATTACACTATATTCTGTTTCGGGCTCTGACACTGTGCTGTCTGTTTAAATATATATAACCAGGATATTTACACTCTCCTCACCTTCGTGCACTGACCCTGCGCAGGCTCGTTCAATATGTATAACCAGGAGATTTACACTGCCCTCAGTTTAGGGAACTGACTCTGTCCTGGCTGGTTACATATATATATATATATATATATAAACAGTTGTTTTATATTCTCCAATTTGTTTCGGGCACTGACTCTGTGCTGGCTGGTTCAATATATATAGCCAGGAGATTTAAACTGTCCTGAGATTCGGGAACTGACTCTGTGCTGACTGGTTGAGTATACATAACCAGGAGATTTACACTCTTCTCAGTTCAGACCATTGACTCTGTGCTGGCATGTTCAATATATATAACCAGGAGATTTACACTCTCTTCTGTTTAGGGCATTGACTCTGTGCTATCTGGTTAAACATATGTAACCAGGAGATTTACAGTCTCCTCGCTTTAGGGCACTGACTGTGTGCTGGCTGGTTAAATATATATATAAACCAGGAGATTTACACTCTCATCAGTTTAGGGCACTGACTCTGTGCTAGCTGGTTAAATATATATAACCAGCAGATTTAGACTCTCCCCAGTTTAGGACACTGTCTCTGTGCTGGCTGGTTAAATATATATAACCGGGAGATTTACACTCTCCTCAGTTTAGCGCTCTGACACTGTGCTGTCTGGTTAAATATACATAACCAGGAGATTTACACTGCCCTCAGTTTAGGGAACTGACTCTGTCCTCGCTGGTTACATATATATATAAACAGTTGTTTTATACCCTCCTTTGTTTAGGGCACTGACTCTGTGCTGGCTGTTTCAATATATATAACCAGGACTTTTACACTCTCCTCAGTTTAGAGCACTGACTCTGTGCTGGCTGGTTCAATATATATATATAACCAGGAGATTTACACTGTCCTGAGTTTCGGGAACTGACTCTGTGCTGACTGGTTGAGTATACATAATCAGGAGATTTACACTCTTCTCAGTTTCGGCCACTGACTCTGTGCTGGCTGGTAAAATATATATAAAGAGGAGTTTTACACTCTATTCTGTTTAGGGCACTGACTCTGTGCTGTCTAGTTAAATATATATAACCAGGAAATTTACACTTTCCTCAGTTTAGGGCACTGACTCTGAGCTGGCTGGTTAAATATATATATAAAACCAGGGGATTTATACTCTCCTCAGTTAAGGGCACTGACTCTGTGCTGGCTGGTTAAATATATATAACCGGAGATTTACACTCTACTCAGTTTAGGGCACTGACTCTGTGCTGGCTGGTTAAATATACATAGCCTGGAGTTTTACACTCTCCTCAGTTTAGTGGACTGACTCTGTGCTGGCTCGTTAAATATATATGTAAAACCAGGAAATTTACACTGTCCTCAGCTTAGGGCACTGACTCTGTGCTGTCTGGTTCAATATATATAACCAGGAGATTTACTTCTCCTCACCTAAGTGCACTGACTCTGTGCTGGCTGGTTTATGGCACTGTTTCTATGCTGGCTAGATAAATCTATATAACGTGGAGATTTATACTCTCCTCAGTTTAGGGCACTGACTGTGTGCTGGCTGGTTAAATATATATATAAAACCAGGAGTTTTGCATTCTCCTCAGTTAAGGGCACTGACTCTGTGCTGGCTTGTTAAATATGTATAACCAGGAGTTTTACACTGTATTCAGTTTAGGACACTGTCTCTGTGCAGGCTGGTTCAATATATATAACCAGGAGATTTACACTCTCCTCAATTCAGGGCACTGACTCTGTGCTGGCTGGTTCAATATATATCACCAGGAGATTTAGACTGTCCTCCCTTTAGGGCACTGACTCTGTGCTGGCTGGTTCAATATATATAACCAGGAGATTTACTCTCTCCTCACCTAAGTGCACTGACTCTGTGCTGGCTGGTTAAATATATGTTACCAGGAGATTTACACTGTCCTCAGTTTATGGCACTGTTTCTATGCTGGCTAGATAAATCTATATAACGTGGAGATTTATACTCTCCTCAGTTGTAGGGCACTGACTGTGTGCCGGCAGGTTAAATATATATATAAAACCAGGGGATTTATACTCTCCCCAGTTAAGGGCACTGACTCTGTGCTGGCTGGTTAAACATATATAACCGGAGATTTACACTCTACTCAGTTTAGAGCACCGAGTCTGTGCTGGCTGGTTCAATATATATAACCAGGAGATTTACACTGTCCTCAGTTTAGGGCACTGACTGTGTGCTGGCTGGTTCAATAGATATAACCAGGAGACTTACACTCTCCTCAGTTTATAGCAATGACACTGTGCTGGCTGGTTCAATATATATAACCAGGAGATTTACACTGTCCTCAGTTTTGGGCACTGACTCTGTGCTGGCTGGTTACATGTATATATATAAAACCAGGAGTTTTACACTCTATTGAGTTTAAGGCACTTACTCTGTGCTGTCTGGTCAAATATACATAACTAGGAGATTATCACTGTCCTCAGTTAAGAGCACTGACTCTGTGCTGGCTGCATCAATGTATATAACCAGAAGCTTTACACTCTCCTCAGTTCAGGGCACTGAGTCTGTGCTGGCTGGTTACATGTATATAACCAGGAGATTTACACTCTCCTCAGTTTAGTGCACTGACTCTGTGCTGGTTGGTTCAATACATATAACCAGGAGATTTACTCTCTCCTCACCTAAGTGCACTGACTCTGTGCTGACTGGTTAAATATATATAACCAGAAGATTTACACTGTCCTCAGTTTAGGGCACTGTGTCTGTGCTGGCTGGTAACATGTATATAACCAGGAGTTTTACACTCACCTCACTTTAGGGCACTGACTCTGTGCTGGCTGGTTAAATATATATAACCAGGAGTATTACACTCTCCTCAATTTAGGGCACTGACTCAGTGCTGGCTGGTTCAATATATATGTAACCAGGAGATTTACACTCTCCTCAGTTTAGGGCACTGTGTCTGTGCTGGCTGCATCAATGTATATAACCAGAAGCTTTACACTCTCCTCAGTTCAGGGCACTGAGTCTGTGCTAGCTGGTTCAATATATATAACCAGGAGATTTACACTCTCCTCAGTTTAGGGCACTGTGTCTGTGCTGACTGGTTACATGTATATAACCAGGAGATTTACACTCTCCTCAGTTTAGTGCACTGACTCTGTGCTGGTTGGTTCAATATATATAACCAGGAGATTTACTCTCTCCTCACCTAAGTGCACTGACTCTGTGCTGACTGGTTAAATATATATAACCAGAAGATTTACACTCTCCTCAGTTTAGGGCACTGTGTCTGTGCTGGCTGGTTACATGTATATAACCAGGAGTTTTACACTCACCTCACTTTAGGGCACCGACTCTGTGCTGGCTGGTTAAATATACATGTAAAACCAGGAGATTTACGCTCTCCTCAGTTAACGGCACTGACTCTGTGCTGGCTGGTTACATATTTATAACCAGGAGTATTACACTCTCCTCAATTTAGGGCACTGACTCGGTGCTGGCTGGTTCAATATATATGTAACCAGGAGATTTACACTCTCCTCAGTTTAGGGCACTGACTGTGTGCTGGCTGGTTAAATATATATAACATGGAGATTTATACTCTCCTTACTTTCGGGCACTGACTCTGTGCTGGTTGTTTACATATATATATAAAACCAGGAAATTTACACTCTCCTCAGTTCAGGGCACTGTCTCTGTGCTGGCTGGTTCAATATATATTACCAGGAGATTTACACTCTCCTCAGTTTCGGGCACTGACTCTGTGCTGGCTGGTTCAATACATATAACCAAGAGATTTAAACTCTCCTCAGTTAAGGGCACAGTCTCTGTGCTGGCTGGTTCAATACATATAACCAAGAGATTTACACTCTCCTCAGTTTAGGGCAATGACTTTGTGCTGGCTGGTTAAATATATATAACCAAGAGTATTACACTATATTCTGTTTCGGGCTCTGACACTGTGCTGTCTGTTTAAATATATATAACCAGGATATTTACACTCTCCTCACCTTCGTGCACTGACCCTGCGCAGGCTCGTTCAATATGTATAACCAGGAGATTTACACTGCCCTCAGTTTAGGGAACTGACTCTGTCCTGGCTGGTTACATATATATAGCCAGGAGATTTAAACTGTCCTGAGATTCGGGAACTGACTCTGTGCTGACTGGTTGAGTATACATAACCAGGAGATTTACACTCTTCTCAGTTTAGGCCATTGACTCTGTGCTGGCATGTTCAATACATATAACCAGGAGATTTACACTCTCTTCTGTTTAGGGCATTGACTCTGTGCTATCTGGTTAAACATATGTAACCAGGAGATTTACAGTCTCCTCGCTTTAGGGCACTGACTGTGTGCTGGCTGGTTAAATATATATATAAACCAGGAGATTTACACTCTCATCAGTTTAGGGCACTGACTCTGTGCTAGCTGGTTAAATATATATAACCAGCAGATTTAGACTCTCTTCAGTTTAGGACACTGTCTCTGTGCTGGCTGGTTAAATATATATAACCGGGAGATTTACACTCTCCTCAGTTTAGCGCTCTGACACTGTGCTGTCTGGTTAAATATACATAACCAGGAGATTTACACTGCCCTCAGTTTAGGGAACTGACTCTGTCCTCGCTGGTTACATATATATATAAACAGTTGTTTTATACCCTCCTTTGTTTAGGGCACTGACTCTGTGCTGGCTGTTTCAATATATATAACCAGGAATTTTACACTCTCCTCAGTTTAGAGCACTGACTCTGTGCTGGCTGGTTCAATATATATATAACCAGGAGATTTACACTGTCCTGAGTTTCGGGAACTGACTCTGTGCTGACTGGTTGAGTATACATAACCAGGAGATTTACACTCTTCTCAGTTTCGGCCACTGACTCTGTGCTGGCTGGTAAAATATATATAAAGAGGAGTTTTACACTCTATTCTGTTTAGGGCACTGACTCTGTGCTGTCTAGTTAAATATATATAACCAGGAAATTTACACTTTCCTCAGTTTAGGGCACTGACTCTGAGCTGGCTGGTTAAATATATATATAAAACCAGGAGATTTATACTCTCCTCAGTTAAGGGCACTGACTCTGTGCTGGCTGGTTAAATATATATAACCGGAGATTTACACTCTACTCAGTTTAGAGCACCGAGTCTGAGCTGGCTGGTTCAATATATATAATCAGGAGATTTACACTGTCCTCTGTTTAGGGCACTGACTCTGTGTGCGGGCTGGTTACATATATATAACCAGGAGACTTACACTCTCCTCAGTTTATAGCAATGACACTGTGCTGGCTGGTTCAATATATATAACCAGGAGATTTACACTGTCCACAGTTTTGGGCACTGACTCTGTGCTGGCTGGTTACATGTATATATATAAAACCAGGAGTTTTACACTCTATTGAGTTTAAGGCACTTACTCTGTGCTGTCTGGTCAAATATACATAACTAGGAGATTATCACTGTCCTCAGTTAAGAGCACTGAGTCTGTGCTGGTTAACGATATATAACGTGGAGTTTTTCACTCTCCTCAGTTAAGAGCACTGACTCTGTGCTGGCTGCATCAATGTATATAACCAGAAGCTTTACACTCTCCTCAGTTCAGGGCACTGAGTCTGTGCTAGCTGGTTACATGTATATAACCAGGAGATTTACACTCTCCTCAGTTTAGGGCACTGTGTCTGTGCTGGCTGGTTACATGTATATAACCAGGAGATTTACACTCTCCTCAGTTTAGGGCACTGACTCTGTGCTGGCTGGTTAAATATACATAGCCTGGAGTTTTACACTCTCCTCAGTTTAGTGGACTGACTCTGTGCTGGCTCGTTAAATATATATGTAAAACCAGGAAATTTACACTGTCCTCAGTTTAGGGCACTGACTCTGTGCTGTCTGGTTAAATATATATAACCAGGAGATTTACTTCTCCTCACCTAAGTGCACTGACTCTGTGCTGGCTGGTTTCTATGCTGGCTAGATAAATCTATATAACGTGGAGATTTATACTCTCCTCAGTTTAGGGCACTGACTGTGTGCTGGCTGGTTAAATATATATATAAAACCAGGAGATTTGCATTCTCCTCAGTTAAGGGCACTGACTCTGTGCTGGCTTGTTAAATATGTATAACCAGGAGTTTTACACTCTCCTCAGGTTAGAGCACTGACTCAGTGCTGGCTGGTTCAATATATATAACCAGGAGATTTACACTCTCCTCAGTTTAGGGCACTGAGTCTATGCTAGCTGGTTAAATAAATATAACGTGGAGATTGACACGCTCCTCAGTTGAGGGCACTGACTCTGTGCTGTCTGGTTACATATAAATAACCAGGAGTTTTACACTGTATTCAGTTTAGGACACTGTCTCTGTGCAGGCTGGTTCAATATATATAACCAGGAGATTTACACTCTCCTCAATTCATGGCACTGACTCTGTGCTGGCTGGTTCAATATATATAACCAGGAGATTTACTCTCTCCTCACCTAAGTGCACTGACTCTGTGCTGGCTGGTTAAATATATGTTTCCAGGAGATTTACACTGTCCTCAGTTTATGGCACTGTTTCTATGCTGGCTAGATAAATCTATGTAACGTGGAGATTTATACTCTCCTCAGTTGTAGGGCACTGACTGTGTGCCGGCAGGTTAAATATATATATATATAAAACCAGGGGATTTATACTCTCCCCAGTTAAGGGCACTGACTCTGTGCTGGCTGGGTAAATATATATAACCAGAGATTTACACTCTACTCAGTTTAGAGCACCGAGTCTGTGCTGGCTGGTTCAATATATATAACCATGAGATTTACACTGTCCTCAGTTTAGGGCACTGACTGTGTGCTGGCTGGTTCAATAGATATAACCAGGAGACTTACACTCTCCTCAGTTTATAGCAATGACACTGTGCTGGCTGGTTCAATATATATAACCAGGAGATTTACACTGTCCTCAGTTTTGGGCACTGACTCTGTGCTGGCTGGTTACATGTATATATATAAAACCAGTAGTTTTAAACTCTATTGAGTTTAAGGCACTTACTCTGTGCTGTCTGGTCAAATATACATAACTAGGAGATTATCACTCTCCTCAGTTAAGAGCACTGAGTCTGTGCTGGCTGGATCAATGTATATAACCAGAAGCTTTACACTCTCCTCAGTTCAGGGCACTGAGTCTGTGCTAGCTGGTTCAATATATATAACCAGGAGATTTACACTCTCCTCAGTTTAGGGCACTGTGTCTGTGCTGGCTGGTTACATGTATATAACCAGGAGATTTACACTCTCCTCAGTTTAGGGCACTGACTCTGTGCTGGCTGGTTAAATATACATAGCCTGGAGTTTTACACTCTCCTCAGTTTAGTGGACTGACTCTGTGCTGGCTCGTTAAGTATATATGTAAAACCAGGAAATTTACACTGTCCTCAGTTTAGGGCACTGACTCTGTGCTGTCTGGTTAAATATATATAACCAGGAGATTTACTTCTCCTCACCTAAGTGCACTGACTCTGTGCTGGCTGGTTTCTATGCTGGCTAGATAAATCTATATAACGTGGAGATTTATACTCTCCTCAGTTTAGGGCACTGACTGTGTGCTGGCTGGTTAAATATATATATAAAACCAGGAGATTTGCATTCTCCTCAGTTAAGGGCACTGACTCTGTGCTGGCTTGTTAAATATGTATAACCAGGAGTTTTACACTCTCCTCAGGTTAGAGCACTGACTCAGTGCTGGCTGGTTCAATATATATAACCAGGAGATTTACACTCTCCTCAGTTTAGGGCACTGAGTCTATGCTAGCTGGTTAAATAAATATAACGTGGAGATTGACACGCTCCTCAGTTGAGGGCACTGACTCTGTGCTGTCTGGTTACATATAAATAACCAGGAGTTTTACACTGTATTCAGTTTAGGACACTGTCTCTGTGCAGGCTGGTTCAATATATATAACCAGGAGATTTACACTCTCCTCAATTCAGGGCACTGACTCTGTGCTGGCTGGTTCAATATATATAACCAGGAGATTTACTCTCTCCTCACCTAAGTGCACTGACTCTGTGCTGGCTGGTTAAATATATGTTTCCAGGAGATTTACACTGTCCTCAGTTTATGGCACTGTTTCTATGCTGGCTAGATAAATCTATGTAACGTGGAGATTTATACTCTCCTCAGTTGTAGGGCACTGACTGTGTGCCGGCAGGTTAAATATATATATATATAAAACCAGGGGATTTATACTCTCCCCAGTTAAGGGCACTGACTCTGTGCTGGCTGGTTAAATATATATAACCAGAGATTTACACTCTACTCAGTTTAGAGCACCGAGTCTGTGCTGGCTGGTTCAATATATATAACCATGAGATTTACACTGTCCTCAGTTTAGGGCACTGACTGTGTGCTGGCTGGTTCAATAGATATAACCAGGAGACTTACACTCTCCTCAGTTTATAGCAATGACACTGTGCTGGTTGGTTCAATATATATAACCAGGAGATTTACTCTCTCCTCACCTAAGTGCACTGACTCTGTGCTGACTGGTTAAATATATGTTACAAGGAGATTTACACTCTCCTCAGTTTAGGGCACTGACTCTGTGCTGGCTGGTTAAATATACATAGCCTGGAATTTTACACTCTCCTCAGTTTAGTGGACTGACTCTGTGCTGGCTCGTTAAATATATATGTAAAACCAGGAAATTTACACTGTCCTCAGTTTAGGGCACTGACTCTGTGCTGTCTGGTTCAATATATATAACCAGGAGATTTACTTCTCCTCACCTAAGTGCACTGACTCTGTGCTGGCTGGTTTATGGCACTGTTTCTATGCTGGCTAGATAAATCTATATAACGTGGAGATTTATACTCTCTTCAGTTTAGGGCACTGACTGTGTGCTGGCTGGTTAAATATATATATGAAACCAGGAGATTTGCATTCTCCTCAGTTAAGGGCGCTGACTCTGTGCTGGCTTGTTAAATATGTATAACCAGTAGTTTTACACTCTCCTCAGGATAGAGCACTGACTCAGTGCTGGCTGGTTCAATATATATAACCAGGAGATTTACACTGTCCTCAGTTTAGGGCACTGAGTCTATGCTAGCTGGTTAAATAAATATAACGTGGAGATTGACACGCTCCTCAGTTGAGGGCACTGACTCTGTGCTGTCTGGTTACATATAAATAACCAGGAGTTTTACACTGTATTCAGTTTAGGACACTGTCTCTGTGCAGGCTGGTTCAATATATATAACCAGGATATTTACACTCTCCTCACCTAAGTGCACTGACTCTGTGCTGGCTGGTTAAATATATGTTCCCAGGAGATTTACACTCTCCTCAGTTTATGGCACTGTTTCTATGCTGGCGAGATAAATCTATATAACGTAGAGATTTATACTCTCCTCAGTTGTAGGGCACTGACTGTGTGCTGGCAGGTTAAATATATATATAAACCAGGAGATTTACACTCTCATCGTTTTAGGGCACTGACTCTGTGCTGTCTGGTTAAATATATATAACCAGGAGATTTACATCTCCTCACCTAAGTGCACTGACTCTGTGCTGGCCTGTTAATTATATATATCCAGGGGTTTTCCAGTCTCCTGAGTTTAGGGCACTGACTGTGTGCTGGCTGGTTCAATAGATATAACCAGGAGACTTACACTCTCCTCAGTTTAGGGCACTGACTCTGTCCTGGCTGGTTCAATATATTCAACCAGGAGATTTACACTCTATTCTGTTGAGGGAACTGACTCTGTGCTGACCGGTTAAATATATATAACCAGGAGATTTACACTCCCCTCAGTTTAGGCCACTAACTCTGTCCTGGCTGGTTCAATATATATAACCAGGAGATTTTCAATGTCTGCGATTAGGGAACTGACTCTGTGCTGACTGGTTAAATATACAAAGCCAGGAGATTTACACTATTCTCAGTTTAGGGCACTGACTCTGTGCTGGCTGGTTCAATATATATGTAAAACCAGGAGATTTACGCTCTCCTCAGTTAACGGCACTGCCTCTGTGCTGGCTGGTTACATATTTATAACCAGGAGTATTACACTCTCCTCAATTTAGGGCACTGACTCTGTGCTGGCTGGTTCAACATATATAACCATGAGATTTACACTCTCCTCAGTTTAGGGCACTGACTGTGTGCTGGCTGGTTAAATATATATAACATGGAGATTTACACTCTCCTCACTTTCGGGCACTGACTCTGTGCTTGTTGTTTAAATATATATATAAAACCAGGAGATTTACACTCTCCTCAGTTAAGGGCATTGTCTCTGTGCTGTCTGGTTCAATATATATAATCAGGAGATTTACACTCTCCTCAGTTTAGGGCACTGTCTCTGTGCTGGCTGGTTAAATACATATAACCAGGGGATAGTAACTATCCTCAGTTTAGGGCAATGACTTTGTGCTGGCTGGTTCAATATATATAACCAAGAGTATTATACTATATTCTGTTTAGGGCTCTGACACTGTGCTGTCTATTTAAATATATATAACCAGGATATTTACACTCTCCTCACCTAAGTGCACTGACTCTGTGCTGGCTGGTGAAATATATGTTACCAGGAGATTTACACTCTCCTCAGTTTAGGGCACTGACTCTGTGCTAGCTGGTTAAATATATATAACCAGGAGTTTTACACTCTCCTCAGTTTAGTGCACTGACTCTGTGCTGGCTTGTTGAATATATATAACCAGGAAATTTACACTGTCCTCAGTTTAGGGCACTGACTCTGTGCTGTCTGGTTAAATATATGTAACCAGGAGATTTACTTCTCCTCACCTAAGTGCACTGACTCTGTGCTGACTGGTTTATGGCACTGTTTCTATGCTGGCTTGATAAATCTCTATAACGTGGAGATTTATACTCTCCTCAATTTAGGGCACTGACTGTGTGCTGGCTGGTTAAATATATATATAAAACCAGGAGATTTGCATTCTCCTCAGTTAAGGGCAATGACTCTGTGCTGGCTAGTTAAATATGTATAACCAGAAGATTTACACTCTCCTCAGATTAGGGCACAGACTGTGTGCTGGCGGGTTACATGTATATAACCAGGAGTTTTACACTCTCCTCAGGTTAGAGCACTGACTCAGTGCTGGCTGGTTCAATATATATAACCAGGAGATTTACACTGTCCTCAGTTTTTGGGCACTGAGTCTATGCTAGCTGGTTAAATAAATATAACGTGGAGATTGACACGCTCCTCAGTTTAGGGCACTGACTCTGTGCTGTCTGGTTACATATAAATAACCAGGAGTTTTACACTGTATTCAGTTTAGGACACTGTCACTGTGCAGGCTGGTTCAATATATATAACCAGGAGATTTACTCTCTCCTCAGTTCAGGGCACTAACTCTGTGCTGGCTGGTTCAATATATATAACCAGGAGATTTACACTCTCCTCAGTTTATGGCACTGTTTCTTTGCTGGCTGGATAATTCTATATAACGCGGAGATTTATACTCTCCTCAGGTGTAGGGTACTGACTGTGTGCTGGCAGGTTAAATATATATATAAACCAGGAGATTTACACTCTCATCAGTTTAGGGCACTGACTCTGTGCTGTCTGGTTAAATATATATAACCAGGAGATTTACATCTCCTCACCTAAGTGCACTCCCTCTGTGCTGGCCTGTTAATTATATATATCCAGGGGTTTTACAGTCTCCTGAGTTTAGGGCACTGACTGTGTGCTGGCTGGTTCAATAGATATAACCAGGAGACTTACACTCTATTCTGTTGAGGGAACTGACTCTGTGCTGACCGGTTAAATATATATAACCAGGAGATTTACACTCCCCTCAGTTTAGGCCACTAACTCTGTCCTGGCTGGTTCAATATATATAACCAGGAGATTTTCACTGTCCTGCGATTAGGGAACTGACTCTGTGCTGACTGGTTAAATATACAAAACCAGGAGATTTACACTATTCTCAGTTTAGGGCACTGACTCTGTGCTGGCTGGTTCAATAGATATAACCAGGAGATTTGCACTCTATTCTGTTTAGGGCACTGACTATGTACTGTCTATTTAAATATATATAACCAGGAGATTTACACTGTCCTCATTTAGGGCACTGACTCTGTGCTGGCTGGCTACATTTATATAACCGAGAGATTTACACTCTATTCTGTTTAGGGCACTGACTCTGTGTTGTCTGGTTAAGAATATATAACCAGGAGATTTACACTCTCCTCAGCTCAGTGCACTGTCCCTGTGCTGGCTGTTTAAATATATGTCACCAGGAGATTTGCACTCTCCTCAGTTTAGGGCACTGACTCTGTGCTGGCTAGTTAAATATGTATAACCAGAAGATTTACACTCTCCTCAGTTTAGGGCACTGACTCTGTGCTGGCTGGTTACATGTATATAACCAGGAGTTTTACACTCTCCTCAGGTTAGAGCACTGACTCAGTGCTGGCTGGTTAAGTATATATAACCAGGCGATTTACACTCTCCTCAGTTCAGGGCACTGACTCTGTGCTGGCTGGTTACATATAAATAACCAGGAGTTTTACACTGTATTCAGTTTAGGACACTGTCTCTGTGCAGGCTGGTTCAATATATATAACCAGGAGATTTACACTCTCCTCCATTCAGGGCACTGACTCTGTGCTGGCTGGTTCAATATATATAACCAGGAGATTTAGACTGTCCTCACTTTAGGGCACTTACCCTGTGCTGGCTGGTTCAATATATATAACCAGGAGCTTTACACTGTCCTCAGTTTAGGGCACTGACTCTGTGCTGGCTGGTTAAATATATATAACCAGGTGTTTTACACTCGCCTCAGTTTAGGGCACTGACTCTGTGCTGGCTGGTTAAATATTGATAACCAGCAGATTTACACTCTCCTCAGTTTAGGGCATTGAATCTGTGCTGGCTGGTTCAATATAGAGAACATAGAACATAGAACATAGAACAATACAGCACAGAACAGGCCCTTTGGCCAATGATGTTGTGCCGAACCTCGATCCTAGATTAAGCACCCATCCATGTACCTAAACAAATGCTGCTTAAAGGTCGCCAATGATTCTGACTCTACCACTCCCACGAGCAGCGCATTCCATGCCCCCACCACTCTCTGGGTAGAGAACCCACCCCTGACATCTCCCCTATACCTTCCACCCTTCACCTTAAATTTATGTCGCCTTGTAACACTCTGTTGTACCCGGGGAAAAAGTTTCTGACTGTCTACTCTATCTATTCCACTGATCATCTTATAAACCACTCTCAAGTCACCCCTCATCATTCGCCGTTCCAACGAGAAAAGGCCGAGAACTCTCAACCTATCCTCGTACGACCTATTCTCCATTCCAGGCAACATCCTGGTAAATCTTCTCTGCACCCTCTCCAAAGCTTCCACATCTTTCCTAAAGTGAGGCGACCAGAACTGCACACAGTACTCCAAATGTGGTCTAACCAAAGCCCTGTACAGCTGCAACATCACTTCACGACTCTTGAATTCAATCCCTCTGCTAATGAGCGATAATACACCATAGGACTTCTTACAAACTCTATCCACCTGAGTGGCAACTTTCAAAGATCTATGTACATAGTCCCCAAGATCCCTCTGTTCCTCCACCTGACTAAGAACCCTACCATTAACCCTGTATTCCGCATTCTTATTTGTTCTTCCAAAATGGACAACCTCACACTTGGCAGGGTTGAACTCCATCTGCCACTCCTCAGCCCAGCTCTGTATCATATCTAAGTCCTTTTGCAAATGACAAATGCCCTCCTCACTGTCCACAACTCCACCTATCTTGAGGGCACTGACTCTGCACTGGCTGGTAAAATATATATAACCGGTAGATTTGTGCTCTCCTCAGTTTACGGCAATGACTCTGTGCTGGCTGTTTAAATATATTTAACCAGGAGATTTACACTCTCCTCAGTTTAAGGCATGAATCTGTGCTGGCCGGTTAAATATATATAACCAGGAGACCTACCCTCTCCTCAGTTGAGGGCACTGAGTATGTGCTGGCTGGTTGAATATACATGACCAGAAGATTTACACTCTCCTCAGTTTAGTCACTGAATCTGTGCTGGCTGGTTAAATATATATAACCAGGAGATTTACATTCTCATCACTTTAGGGCACTGACTCTGCGCTGGCTGGTTGAATATATCTCGCCGGGGGACTTACACTATCCTCATTTTAGGGCACTGACTCTAAGCTGGCTGTTTAAATGTATTTAACCCGGAGATTTACACTCTCCTCAGTTTATGGCACTGACACTGTGCTGGCTGTTTAAAAATATATAACCAGCAGATTTACACTCTCCTCAGTTTAGAGCAATGACTCTGTGCTGGCTGGTTAAATAAATACATAACCAGGAGATTTACACTCTCTTCAGTTTAGGGCATGAGTCTGTCCTGGTTGGTTAAATGTATATAACCAGGAGATTTACACTCTCCGAAGATTCGGGCACTGACTCTGCGCTGGCTGTTTAAATATATATAACCAGGAGATTTACATTCTACTAAGGTTAGTGCACTGACTCTGTGTTGTCTGTTTAAACAGATATAACCAGAAGATTTACACTCTCCTCAGTTTAGGGCAGTGACTCTGTGCTGGCTGGTTAAATATATATAACCAGGAGACTTACCCTCTCCTCAGTTTTGGGCACTGAGTCTGTGCTGGCTGGTTGAATATACATCACCAGAAGATTTACACTCTCCTCAGTTTAGGTCACTGAATCTGTGCTGGCAGGTTAAATATATATAACCAGGAGATTTACATTCTCATCAGTTTAGGGCACTGACTCTGCGCTGTCTGGTTGAATATATCTAGCCGGGGGACTTACACTATCCTCATTTTAGGGCACTGACTCTAAGCTGGCTGTTTAAATGAATTCAACCCGGAGATTTACACTCTCCTAAGTTTCGGCACTGATTCTGTGCTGGCTGTTAAAATATATATAACCAGGAGATTTACACTCTCCTCAGTTTATGGCACTGACACTGTGCTGGCTGTTTAAAAATATATAGCCAGCAGATTTACACTCTCCTCAGTTTAGAGCAATGACTCTGTGCTGGCTGGTTAAATAAATACATAACCAGGAGATTTACACTCTCTTCAGGTGAGGGCACTGAGTCTGTGCTGGCTGGTTATATGTATATAATCAGGAGATATACACTCTCCGAAGTTTCGGGCACTGACTCTACGCTGGCTGTTTAAATATACATAACCCAGATATTTACACTCTACTCAGGTTAGTGCACTGACTCTGTGTTGTCTGTTTAAATATATATAACCAGTAGATTTACACTCTCCTCAGTTTTGGGCACTGAGTCTGTGCTGGCTGGTTAAATATATATAACCAGAATATTGACACTGTCCTCTGTTTCGGGCACTGACTCGGTGCTGGCTGGTTCAATATATATAACCCAGAGAGTTACCCTCTCCTCAGTTTAGGGCACTGACTCTGTGCTAGCTGGTTAAATATATATAACCAGGGGATTTACACTCTACTCACTTTAGGGCACTGACTCTGTGTTGTCTGGTTAAATATATATAACCAGAAGATTTACACTCTCCTCAGTTTGGGGCCTTGACTCGGGGCTGGCTGGTTTAATATATATAACCAAGAGTCTTACACTCTCCTCAGTGTAGGGCACTGACTCTGTGCTGGCGCATTAAATATATAACAATCAAGGCGGTTTTCACTCTCCTCTGTTTAGGGCAATGACTCTGTACTGTCTGGTTAAATATATATAAACAGGAGATTTACACTCTCCTCAGTTTAGTGCACTGACTCTGTGTTGGTTGGTTCAATATATATAACCAGGAGATTTGCCCTCTCAGTTTAGGGCAATGACACTGTGCTGGCTGTTTAAATATATATAACCAGTTTATTTAAACTCTCCTCAGTTGAGGGCCTTGACTCTGGGATGGATGGTTTCATATATATAACCAAGAGTATTAAACTCTCCTCAGTGAAGGGCACTGGCACTGTGCTGGCTGGTTAAATATACATAACCAGAAGTTTTACACTCTCCTCAGGTTGGGGCTTTGACTCTGGGCTGGCTGGTTTAATATATATAACCAGGATATTTACACTCGCCTCAGTAAAGGGCACTGACTCTGCGCTGGCTGGTTAAATATACATAATCGGTAGATTTGCACTCTCCTCAGTTTCGGGCAATGACTCTGTACTGGCTGGTTAAATATATATAAGCAGAAGATTTACACACTCCTCAGTTTAGGGCTCTGAGTCTGTACTGGCTGTTTGAATATATATAACCCGGAGATTTACACTCTCCTCAGTTTAGGGCTCTGAGTCTGTACTGGCTGTTTGAATATATATAACCAGGAGATTTACACTCTCCTCAGCTTAGGGCACAGCATCTGCACTGGCTGGTTAAATATATATAACCAGTAGATTTAAACACTGTTCCGTTCAGGGCTCTGACTCCGTGCTGGCTGGTTAAATAAATATAACCAGGAGATTTACACACTCCTCAGGTTAGTGCAAGGACTCTGTGCTGGCTGGTTAAATCTATATCTCCAGGGGTATTTCCATCTCCTCAGTTTCGGGCACTGATTCTGTGCTGGCTGTTGAAACATATATAACCAGGGGATTTACAGTCTCCTCAGTTAAGGGCTCTGAGTCTGTGTTGGCTATTTGAATACATATAACGAGGAGATTTACACCCTCTTCAATTTAGGGCACTGACTCTGTGTTGGCTGGTTGAATATATATAACCAGAAGATTTACACTCTCCTCAGTTGAGGGCACTGACTCTATTTTGGCTGGTTAAATATATATAACTAGAAGATTTACACTCTCCTCAGTTTAGGGCAATGACTCTGTGCTGGCTGGTTAAATATATATATAACCAGGAGGTTTACCACCTCCTCAGTTTAGGGCACTGAATCTGTGCTGGCTATTTAAATAACTATGACCAGGAGAGTTACGCTCTCCTCAGTTTAGGGCAATGATTCTGTGCTGGCTGGTTAAATGTATATAACCAGGAGATTTACGCTCTACTCAGTTGAGGGCTCTGAGTCTGTGCTGGATTTTTGAATACATATAACCAGGAGATTTACCCTCTCCTCAGTTTAGGGCTCTGATACTGTGCTGGCTAGTTAAATATATAGAACCAGCAGATTTACACTCTCCTCAGTTCAGGGCAATGATTCTGTGCTGGCAGGTTAAATATATTAACTGGGAGATTTCCCCTCTCCTCAGTTTTCGGCACTGACACTGTACTGGCTGGTAAAAAATATATAACCAGGAGATTTACATTCTCCTCAATTTTGGGCACTGAGTCTGCTGGCTGGTTAAATATATAAAGCCAGGAGATTTACACTCTCCTCAGTATAAAGCACTGACTCTGTGCTGTCGGGTTAAATATATATAACCAGGAGATTTGCACTCTCCTCAGTTTAGGGCACTGACTCTGTGCTGGCTGGTTACATATAAATAACCAGGAGTTTTACACTGTATTCAGTTTAGGACACTGACTCTGTGCTGGCTGGTTTAATATATATAAAACAAGAGTCTTAAACTCTCCTCAGTGTAGGGTACTGACACTGTGCTGGCTGGTTAAATATATATATAACCAGGAGATTTCCTCTCTCCTCAATTTAAGGCACTGACTCTGTGCTGTCGGGTTAAATATATATAGCCAGGAGATTTATACTCTCCTCAGTTTAGGGCACTGACACTGCACTGGCTGGTTAAATATATATAACCAGTAGATTTAAACTCTGCTCCATTTAGGGCACTGACTCCATGCTGGGTGGATAAATATATATAGCCAGGAGATTTACTCACTCTCAGGTTTGTGCAAGGACTCTGTGCTGGCTGGTTAAATATAAATATCCAGGGGAATTACCCTCTCCTCATTTTCGGGCACTGAATCTGTGCTGGCTGTTTAAACATATATAACCAGGGGATTTACACTCACCTCAGTTTCGGGCTCTGAGTATGTGCTGGCTGGTTGAATATATATAACCAGGAGATTTACCCTCTCAGTTTAGGGCAATGACACTGTGCTGGCTGATTAAACATATATAACCAGTTTATTTAAACTCTCCTCAGTTTAGGGCCTTGCCTCTGGGATGGGTAGTTTAATATATATAACCTAGAGTCTTAAACTCTCCTCAGTGTAGGGCACTGACACTGTGCTGTCGGGTTATATATATAAACCAGGAGATTTCCCCTCTCCTCAGTTTGCGGCACTGACACTGTGCTGGCTGGTAAAAAATACATAACCAGGTGATTTACACTCCTCAATTTTGGGCACTGAGTCTGCTGGCTGATTAAATATATAAAGCCAGGAGATTTACACTCTCCTCAGTATAAGTCACTGACTCTGTGCTGGTTGGTTAAATATATATAACCAGGAGATTTACACACCCCTCGGGTTAGGGAGATGACACTGTGCTGGCTGGTTACATAGATGTATCCAGGGGAATTACCCTCTCCTCAGTTTCGGGCACTGAATCTGTGATGGCTGGTTGAACATATATAACCCGGAGATTTACACTCTCCTCAGTTTAGGGCTCTGAAACTGGACTGGCTGATTGAATATATATAACCAGTAGATTTAAACTCTGCTCCGTTTAGGGCACTGACTCTGTGCTGGCTGGGTAAATATATATATACAGGGGATTTACTCATTCCTCAGGTTAGTGCAAGGACTCTTTGCTGGCTGGTTAAACATAAATATCCAGGGGAATTACCCTCTCCTCATTTTCGGGCACTGAATCGGTGCTGGCTGTTTAAACATATATAACCAGGGGATTTACACTCACCTCAGTTTCGGGCTCTGAGTATGTGCTGGCTGGTTGAATATATATAACCAGGAGATTTACCCTCTCAGTTTAGGGCAATGACACTGTGCTGGCTGATTAAATATATATAACCAGGAGATTTGCACTCTCAGCAGTATAGGGCAGTGACTCTGTGCTGGCTCGTGAAATATATATAACCAGTTTATTTACACTCTCCTCAGTTTAGGGCCTTGACTCTGGGATGGCTGGTTTAATATATATAACCAAGAGTCTAAAACTCTCCTCAGTGTAGGGGACTGACACTGTGCTGGCTGGTTAAATATATATAACCAGGAGATTTACTCTCTCCTCAGTTTAAGGCACTGACTCTGTGCTGTCGGGTTAAATATATATAACCAGGAGATTTATACTCTCCTCATTTTAGGGCAATGAAACTGTGCTGGCTGGTTAAATATATATAACCAGGAGATGTACACTCTCATCAGTTTTCGGCACGGACTCTGTGCTGGCTGGTTGAATATATATAACCAGGAGATTTACACTCTCCTCAGTTTAGGACACTGAGTTTGTGCTAGCCGTTTAAGTATATATAACCGGGAGATTTTCTCTCTCCTCAGTTTAGGGCACTGACTCTGTGTTGGCTGGTTAAATATATAGAACGAGGAGATTTACCCTCTCAGTTTAGGGCACTGACTCTGTGCTGGCTGGTTTAATATATATAACCAGGAGATTCAACCTCTCAGTTTAGGGCACTGACTCTGTGCTGGCTGTTTAAATATATATAAGCAGTTTATTTACACTCGCCTCAGTTTAGGGCCTTGACTCTGGGATGGCTGGTTTAATATATATAACCAAGAGTCTTAAACTCTCCTCAGTGTAGGGCACTGACACTGTGCTGTCGGGTTAAATATATATAACCAGGAGATTTATTCTCTCCTCTGTTAAAGGCACTGACTCTGTGCTATCGGGATAAATATATCTAACCAGTAGATTTAAACTCTCCTCCATTTAGGGCACTGACTCTGTGCTGGCTGGTTAAATATATATAACCAGGAGATTTTCTCTCTCCTCAGTTTAGGGCACTGACTCTGTGTTGGCTGGTTAAATATATAGAACCAGGAGATTTACCCTCTCAGTTTAGGGCACTGACTCTGTGCTGGCTGGTTAAATATATATAACCAGGAGATTTACCCTCACAGTTTAGGGCAATGACACTGTGCTGGCTGGTTAAATATATATAACCAGGAGATTTACACTCTCCTCAATTTAGGACACTGAGTTTGTGCTAGCCGTTTAAGTATATATAACCTGGAGATGTACACTCTCCTCACTTTAGGGCAATGACTCTGTGCTGGCTGGTTGAATATATATAACCAACAAGATTTACTGTCTCCTCAGTTTAGGGCACTGACTCTGCACTGGCTGGTTAAATATATATAACCAGTAGATTTAAACTCTGCTCCGTTTAGGGCACTGACTCTGTGTTGGCTGGTTAAATATATAGAACCAGGAGTTTTACCCTCTCAGTTTAGGGCACTGACTCTGTGCTGGCTGGTTAAATATCTATAACCAGGAGATTTACCCTCTCAGTTTAGGGCAATGACACTGTGCTGGCTGGTTAAATATATATAACCAGGAGATTTACACTCTCCTCAATTTAGGACACTGAGTTTGTGCTAGTCGTTTAAGTATATTTCACCAGGAGATTTTCACTCTCGTCAGTTTAGGGCACTGACTCTGTGTTGGCTGGTTAAATATATAGAACCAGGAGATTTACTCTCTCAGTTTAGGGCACTGACTCTGTGCTGGCTGGTTAAATATATCTAACCAGGAGATTTACCCTTTCCTCAGTTTCGGGCACTGACTCTGTGCTGGCTGTTGAAATATATATAACCTGGAGATGTACACTTTCCTCACTTTAGGGCAATGACTCTGTGCTGGCTGGTTGAATATATATAACCAACAAGATTTACTGTCTCCTCAGTTTAGGGCACTGACTCTGCACTGGCTGGGTAAATATATATAACCAGGAGATTTACCCTCTCAGTTTAGGGCAATGACACTGTGCTGGCTGATTAAATATATATAACCAGGAGATTTGCACTCTCCTCAGTTTTGGGCACTGACTCTGTGCTGGCTGTTTAAATATATATAACCAGAAGATTTACACTCTCCTCAGTTTAGGGCCTTGACTCTGGGATGGCTGGTTTAAAATATATAACCAAGAGTCTTAAACTCTTCTCAGTGTAGGGCACTGGCACTGTGCTGGCTGGTTAAATATATATAACCAGGAGATTTACTCTCTCCTCAGTTTAAGGCACTGACTCTGTGCTGTTGCGTTAAATATTTATAACCAGGAGATTTACCATCTCCTCCGTTTAGGGCAATGACTCTGTGCTGGCTGGTTAAATATATATAACCAGGAGATTTAAACTCTCCTCAATTTAGGGCACTGAGTCTGTGCTGGCTGGTTAAATATATCTAACCAGGAGATTTACCCTTTCCTCAGTTTCGGGCACTGACTCTGTGCTGGCTGTTGAAATATATATAACCTGGAGATGTACACTCTCCTCACTTTAGGGCAATGACTCTGTGCTGGCTGGTTGAATATATATAACCAACAAGATTTACTGTCTCCTCAGTTTAGGGCACTGACTCTGCACTGGCTGGGTAAATATATATAACCAGGAGATTTACCCTCTCAGTTTAGGGCAATGACACTGTGCTGGCTGATTAAATATATATAACCAGGAGATTTGCACTCTCCTCAGTTTTGGGCACTGACTCTGTGCTGGCTGTTTAAATATATATAACCAGAAGATTTACACTCTCCTCAGTTTAGGGCCTTGACTCTGGGATGGCTGGTTTAAAATATATAACCAAGAGTCTTAAACTCTTCTCAGTGTAGGGCACTGGCACTGTGCTGGCTGGTTAAATATATATAACCAGGAGATTTACTCTCTCCTCAGTTTAAGGCACTGACTCTGTGCTGTTGCGTTAAATATATATAACCAGGAGATTTACCATCTCCTCCGTTTAGGGCAATGACTCTGTGCTGGCTGGTTAAATATATATAACCAGGAGATTTAAACTCTCCTCAATTTAGGGCACTGAGTCTGTGCTGGCTGGTTGAATATACATAACCAGAAAATATACGGTCTCCTCACTTTGGGGCACTGAATCTGCACTGGTTGTTTAAATATATATAACCAGGAGATTTACACGCTCCTCAGTTTTCGGCACTGACTCTGTGCTGGCTGTTTTAAATATATTTAACCAGGAGATTTACGCTCTGCTCAGTTGAGGGCACTGTCTTTGTGCTGGCTGGTTAAATATATATAACCAGGAGATTTAAACTCTCCTCAGTTTAGGGCATGAATCTGTGCTGGCCGGTTAAATATATATAACCAGGAGATTTACATTCTCATCAGTTTAGGGCACTGACTATATGCTGGCAGGTTCAAAATATATAACCAGGGGTTTTGCACTTGATTCATTTTAGGGCGCTGACTCTGTGCTGGCTGGTTAAATTTATATAACCAGGAGAATTACACTCTCCTCCGTTTAGGGAACTGACTCTGTTCTGGCTGGTATAAAAAATATAACCAGGAGATTTACACTGTCCTCAGTTTAGGGCACTGACTCTGTGCTGGCTGGTTAAATATATATAACCAGGAGATTTACACTCCCATCAGTTTAGGGCACTGACTCTGTTCTGGCTGGTTCAATATATATAACCAGGAGATTACTTTCTCCTCAGTTTAGGGATCTGAGTCTGTGCTGGCCGGTTAAATATATGTTACCAGATGATTTACACTCTCCTCAGTTTAGGGCAATGAGTCTGTGCTGGCTGGTTAAATATGTATAACCAGGTGGTTTACACTCTCCTCAGTTTAGGGCACTGACTCTGTGCTGGCTGGTTAAATATACATAACCAGGGGTTTTACACTCTCCTCAGTTTAGGGCACTGAGTCTGTGCTGGCTTGTGAAATATATGTAACCAGAAGATTTACACTGTCCTCTGTTTAGGGCACTGACTCTGTGCTGGCTGGTTAAATATATATAACCAGGAGATTTACACTGTCCTCAGTTTAGGGCACTGCCTCTCTGCTGGCTGATTAAATATATATAACCAGGAGTTTTACACTCTATTCAGTTTAGGGCTCTGATTCTGTGCTGGCTGGTTAAATATATATAACCAGTTGTTTTACACTCTCCTCAGTGTCGGACAATGACTCTGTTCTAGCTGGTTAAATACATCTAACAAGGAGATTGACACTTTCCGCAATTTAGGACACTGACTGTGTGATGGCTGGTTAAATATATGTGAGGAGTAGTTTTACACTCTCCTCAGTTTAGGGAACTGACTCCGTGCTGGCTGGTTAAATGTATATAACCAGGAGATTTACACTCTCATCAGTTTAGGGCATTGACTCTAGTCTGTCTGGTTAAATGTATATAACCAGGAGATTTACAATCTCCTCAGTTTAGGGCACTGACTCTGTGCTGGCTGGTTAAATATAAATAACCAGGAGATTTACACACTCCTCAGTTTAGGGCACTGACTGTGTGATGGCTGGTTAAATATATGTGAGGAGTAGTTTTACACTCTCCTCAGTTCAGGGTACTGACTCTGTGCTGGCTGTTTAAATATATATAACCAGGAGTTTTGCATTCTATTCAGTATAGGGCACTGACTCTGTGCTGGCGAGTTACATATATAGAACCAGGACATTTACAATCTCCTCAGTTTAGGGCACTGACTCTGTGCTGGCTGGTTAAATATAAATAACCAGGAGATTTACACACTCCTCAGTTTAGGGCACTGACTCTGTGCTGGCTGGTTAAATATATATCACCAGTTGTTTTACACTCTCCTCAGTTTTGGGCACTGACTCTGTGCTGGCTGGTTAAATATATATAACTAGAAGATCTACACTGTCCTATGTTTAGGCCACTGAGTCTGTGCTGGCTGGTTTAATGTATATAACCAGGAGATTTACACACGCCTCAGTTGAGGTCACTGACTCTGTGCTGGCTGGTTAAATATTTCTAACCAGTAGTTTTACATTCTCCTCAGTTGAGGTCACTAACTCTGTGTTGGCTGGTTCAATATATATAGCCAGGAGTTTTGGACACTCCTCAGTTTAAGGCACTGACTCTCTGCTGGCTGGTTAAATATATATCACCAGGAGATTTACACTCTCCTCAGCTTAGGGCACTGACTCTGTGCTTGATGGTAAAATATGTGTAACCAGGAGTTTTACACGCTATTCAGTTTACAGCTCTGACTCTGTGCTGGCTGGTTAAATATATATAACCAGTTGTTTTACAGTCTCCTCAGTTTAGGACACTGACTCTGTGCTGGCTGTTTCAATATATCTAACCAGGAGTTTTACACTCTCCTCAGTTTAGGGAACTGACTTTGTGCTGGCTGGTTCAATATATATAAACAGGGATTTTAGACTCGATTCAGTTTAGGACAGTGACTCTGTGCTGGCTGCTTAAATATATGTAACCAGGAGTTTTACACTGGATTCAGTTTAGGGCACTGAGTCTGTGCTGGCTGGTTTAATATATATAACCTGTTCTTTTACACTCTCCTCAGTTGAGGGCACTGACTCTGTTTTGGCTGGTTAAATATATATAACCAGGAGATTTCCACACTCCTCAGTTTAGGGCACTGACTCTCTGCTAGCTGGTTAAATATATATAACCAGGAGATTTAACTCTCCTCAGCTTCGGGCACTGACTCTGTGCTGGCTGGTTAAATATAAATAACCAAGAGTTTTACACTCGATTCAGTTTCGGGCACTAACTCTGTGTTGGGTGGTTCAAAATATACAACCAGGAGATTACTCTCTTCTCAGTTTAGGGATCTGAGTCTGTGCTGGCCGGTTAATTATTTATTACCAGATGATTTACACTGTACTCAGGTAAGGGCACTGATTCTTTGCTGGCTGGTTAATTATATATAACCGGGGGTTTTACACTCTCCACAGTTTAAGGGACTGAGTCTGTGCTGGCTCGTTAAATATATATAACCAGTTGTTTTACACTCCCCTCAGTTTAGGGCACTGACTCTGTGCTGGCTGGTTAAATTTTTATAACCAGGAGATTTCCACTCTCCTCAGTTTAGGGCACTGCGTCTGAGCTGGCTGGTTAAATATATAATACCAGAAGATATACGCTTTCCTCAGTTTAGGGCACTGACTCTCTGCTGGCTGGTTAAATATATATAACCAGGAGTTTTATATTATATTCTGTTTCGGGCTCTGACTCTGTGCTGGCTGGTTAAATATATATAACCAGGAGATTTCCACACTCCTCAGTTTAGGGCACTGACTCTGTGCTGGCTGGTTAAATATATATAACCAGAAGATCGACACTGTCCTATGTTTAGGCCACTGAGTCTGTGCTGGCTGGTTTAATGTATATAACCAGGAGATTTACACACGCCTCAGTTGAGGTCACTGACTCTGTGCTGGCTGGTTAAATATTTCTAACCAGTAGTTTTACATTCTCCTCAGTTGAGGTCACTAACTCTGTGCTGGCTGATTCAATATATATAGCCGGGAGTTTTGGACACTCCTCAGTTTAATGCACTGACTCTCTGCTGGCTGGTAAAATATGTGTAACCAGGAGTTTTACGCGCTATTCAGTTTCGAGCTCTGACTCTGTGCTGGCTGGTTAAATATACATAACCAGTTGTTTTACAGTCTCCTCAGTTTAGGGCACTGACTCTGTGCTGGCTGGTTCAATATATCTAACCAGGAGTTTTACACTCTCCTCAGTTTAGGGAACTGACTTTGTGCTGGCTGGTTCAATATATATAAACAGGGATTTTAGACTCGATTCAGTTTAGGACAGTGACTCTGTGCTGGCTGCTTAAATATATGTAACCAGGAGTTTTACACTGGATTCAGTTTAGGGCACTGAGTCTGTGCTGGCTGGTTTAATATATATAACCTGTTCTTTTACACTCTCCTCAGTTGAGGGCACTGACTCTGTTCTGGCTGGTTAAATATATATAACCAAGAGATTTCCACACTCCTCAGTTTAGGGCACTGACTCTCTGCTGGCTGGTTAAATATATATAACCAGGAGATTTAACTCTCCTCAGCTTTGGGCACTGACTCTGTGCTGGCTGGTTAAATATATATAACCAAGAGTTTTACACTCGATTCAGGTTTGGGCACTGACTCTGTGTTGGCTGGTTCAATATATATAACCAGGAGATTACTCTCTTCTCAGTTTAGGGATCTGAGTCTGTGCTGGCCGGTTAATTATTTATTACCAGATGATTTACACTGTCCTCAGGTAAGGGCACTGATTCTTTGCTGGCTGGTTAATTATATATAACCGGGGGTTTTACACTCTCCACAGTTTAAGGAACTGAGTCTGTGCTGGCTCGTTAAATATATATAACCAGTTGTTTTACACTCTCCTCAGTTTAGGGCAATGACTCTCTGCTGGCTGGTTAAATATATAATACCAGAAGATTTACACTGTCCTCAGTTTAGGGCTCTGACTCTGTGCTGGCTGGTTAAATATATATAACCAGTTGATTTACACTCTCCTCAGTGTCGGTCAATGACTCTGTCCTAGCTGGTTAAATACATATAACAAGGAGATTGACACTTTCCGCAATTTAGGGCACTGACTGTGTGCTGGCTAGTTAAATATATATAACCAGCAGATTTCCACTCTCCTCAGCTTAGGGCACTGACTCTGTGCTGGCTGGTTAAATATATGTAAAGAGTCGTATTACACTCTCCTCCATTTAGGGAACTGACTCTGTGCTGTCTGAAATCAATATATAAAACAATGAGATTTCCACTCTCCTCAGTTTCGGGCACTGACTCCATGCTGGCTGGTTAAATATATTTAACCAGGATTTTTACACTCTCCTCATTTAAGGGCACTAACTGGTGAAATAGAGAACCAGGATATTTACACTGTCCTCAGTTTAGGGCATTGACTCTTTGCTGGCTCGTTAAATATATATAACCAGGAGATTTACAGTCTCCTCAGTTTTGGGCACTGGCTCGGTGCTGACTGGTTAAATATATATTCCAGGAGATTTACACTCTCCTCAGTTTAGGGCACTGACTCCGTGCGGTTTGGTTAAATATATAGAACCAGGAGGTTTACACTCTCCTCAGTTTAGTGGACTGACTATGTGCTGGCGGGTTAAATATATATAACCAGGACTTTTGCACTCTATTCAGTTTAGTGCACTGAGTTTGTGCTGGCTGGTTGACTATATATAAAACCAGGATATTTACACTCTCCTCAGTTTACGGCACTGACTCTGTGCTGGCTGATTAAATATATATATCCTGGAGATTTACACTCTCCTCAACTAAGGGCACTAACTCCGCGTTGGCTGGTTCAATATATATAACCAGGAGATTAACACTCTTCTCAGTTTAGGGCACTGACTCTGTGCTGGCTGGTTAAATATTTATAACCAGTTGTTTTACGCTCTCCTCAGATTAGAGCACTGACTCTGCTGGTTGGTTAAATAAATATAACCAAGAGTTTTACACTCAATTCAGGTTCGGGCACTGACTCTGTGTTGGCTGGTTCAATATATATAACCCGGTGATTACTCTCTTCTCAGTTTAGGGATCTGAGTCTGGGCTGGCCGGTTAATTATTTATTACCAGATGATTTACACTGTCCTCAGGTAAGGGCACTGTTCTGTCCTGGCTGGTTAAATATATATAACCAGGAGTTTTCCACTCTCCTCAGTTTAGGGCACTGAGTCTGTGCTGGCTGGTTAAATATATATAACCAGTTGTTTTACACTCTCCTCAGTTGAGGGCACTGACTCTGTGCAGGCTGGTTAAATATATATGACTAGTTGTTTTGCATTGTCCTCAGTTGGGGACACTGACTCTGTTCTGGCCGGATCAATATTTTCTAACCAGGAGATTTCCACTCTCCTCAGTTTAGGGCACTGAGTCTGTGCTGGCTGGTTAAATATATAATACCAGAAGATTTCCACTGTCCTCAGTTCAGGGCACTGACTCTGTGCTGGCTGGTTAAATATATATAACCAGGAGATTTACACTCTCCTCAGTTTAGGGCACTAATTCTGCGCTGGCTGGATAAATGTACATAACCAGGAGATTTAGACTCTCCTCAGTTTAGGGCATTGAGTGTGTGCTGGCTGGTTAAATATTTATAACCAGGAGATTTGCACTCTGCTCAGTTTAGGGCACTGACTTTGCGCTGGCTGGTTAAATATATATAACCAGGAGATTTACACACTCCTCAGTTTAGGGCACTAACTCTGCGCGAGCTGTTTAAATATACATAACCAGGAAATTTACACTCTCCTCAGTTTATGGCACTGACTCTGCGCTGGTTGGTTAAATATATATCACTCGGAGAAAACTAGAAGATGGTTGAATAACCGCACTGGCCACGAATCGAAAGTGAAACAATTGTTTGGAAGGCAGCTGCGCTACCCACTGTCCCACCATCACCCTGCTAGCAGCTCCCTCCCCATTCCCAAACACACTGAACAAGGCCGTGCTCATCACCAACTGGATTGGGGCTGAAATCCAAACAAGAAATTGCTGGGGAAGCTCAGCAGATCTGACAGCACCAGAATCAGAAGCCTTCAGTTCTGAAGACCAATCCCTGGATCTGAAAGGTTCCCTCCCCACAGATGCTGCCAGACCTGCTGAGTTTCCCCAGCAATTTCTGTGCTGTCTCTCAGATCTGCAGCATCTGCAGTTCTTTGTTGGAAACAAAGCAAACGTTGAGGCACCGAAGGGGATATTGGGTCAGGTGATCGTATCCCTCATCCATAGAGACAAATAGAGTCATAGGGATGAACAGCACTTGAACAGACCCTTTGATCCAACTCATCTATGCCAACCAGATATCCTTCACTAATCAAATTCCATTTGTCAGTACTTGGCTCATATCCCTCCAAACCCTTCCTGTTCATATACCCATCCAGATGTCTTTGAAATTTACAATTGTACAACCCTCTAACACTTCCTCTAGCAGCTCATTCCATACAAGTACTGCCCTCTGCGTGAAAAAGTTGCCCTTAGGTCCCTTTTTTATCTTTCCCCTCTCACCCTAAACCTATGCTCTCTCGTTCTGGACTCCCACACCTGAAGGAAAAGACTTGATCTATTTACCCTATCCATGCCCCTTGTGATTTTATAAACCGTTATATGGTCGCTCCACAGCCTCCGACGTTCCAGGGAAAACTGCCCCAGCCTGTTCAGCCTCTCCTTATAGCTCAAATCCTCCAATCCCGCAACATCCTTTTAAAACTTTTCTGAACCCAAGTTTCATACAATTCTTCCAACAGGATGGAGACTAGAACTGTACACAATATTGCAAAGGTGGCCTAACCAACGTCCTATACAGACGTCCCCACTCCTGTACTCAGTACTCTGACCAATAAAGGAAAGCATACCAAAAACCTTCTTCACTATCTTATCTACCTGCGAGTCCACTTTCAAGCTATGAACCTGTACTCCAAGGTCTCTTTGCTCCGCAACACTCCCGAGGTCCTTTCTATTAAGTGTATAAGTCTTGCTCTGAATTGTTTTCCCAAAATGCAGCACCTCACATTTATCTAAATTAAACTCCACCTGCCACTCCTCAGCCTATTGGCCCATCTGATCAAGTTCCTGTTGTAATCTGAGGTAACCTTCTTTGCTGTCCACTACACCTCCAATTTTGGTGTCATCTGCAAACTTGCAAAGTACACCTACTTTGTTCACAATCAAATCATTTATATAAATGACAAAAAGTAGAGGACTCAGTACCAATCCTGTAACACTCCACTGGTCACAGGCCGCCAGCCCGAAAAACAACTCTTCATCACCACCCTCTGTCTTCAACCTTTAAGCCAGTCTTGTATCAAAATAGTTAATTCTCTCTGTAATTCATGAGTCTAACTTTGATAACCAGTCTCCCATGAGGAACGTTGTAGAATGCCAAATCGAAGTCCCTCAAAAATCCACTTTGTTCCTTCTTCAAAAACCTCAATCAAGTTCCTGAGCCATGATTTCCCACACACAAAGCCATGCTAACTATCCCTCATCAGTCCTTGCCTTTCCAAATACACGTACATCCTGTCTCTCAGTATTCCCTCCAACAACTTGCCCACCACTGAGGTCAGACTCACCGGTCTATAGTTCCCTGCCTTGTCCTTACCACCCTTCCTTAATAGTGGCACCACGTTAGCCAACCTACAGACTTCTGGCGCCTCACCTGTGACTATTGATGATACAAGTATCTCAGTAAGTCCTCCAGCAATCACTTCTCTAGCTTCCCACAGAGTTCGAGAGTACACCTGATCAGGTCCTGGGGATTTATCCACTTTTATGCATTTCAAGACTCCAACACCTCCTTCTCCGTAATATGGACATTTTTCAAGATGTCACCCTCTATTTCCCACATTCAATATCTTCCATGTCCTTCTCCACAGTGCAAACTGATGGGAAATACCTGTTTACTATCTCCCCCATCTCCGGAATCTCCACACACAGGAGGCCTTGGTGATCTCTGACAGGCCTTATTTCGCTCCACCCCCAACTTCCCATTTTGTCCTTCATGTATTCATAAAAAGTACTTTGGATTCTCCTTAACTCTATTTACTGAAGTTATCTCATGTGGTGCAGTGTAGCGCTAAATGGAAAAATTAACGCGGCACGGTACTAAACGGGAGAACTCTGTGGGAAGCTAGGGAAGTGATTGCTGGACCTGTTACTGCGATATTTGTATCATCGCTAGTCACAGGTGAGGTGCCAGAAGGCTAGAGGTTGTTGAACGTGGTGCCACTGTTTAAGAAGGGTGGGAAGGACAAGCCAGGGAACGATAGACCAGTGAGCCTGACCTTGGTGGTGGGCAAGTTGTTGGAGGGAATCCTGAGGGACAGGATGTACATGTATTTGGAAAGACAAGGATTGATTATGGATAGTCAGCATGGCTTTGTGCGTGGGAAATCATGTCTCACAAACTCGATTGAGTTTTTTGAAGAAGTTACAAAGAGGATTGATGAGGGCAGAGCAGTAGTTATGGATTACATGGACTTCAATAAGGCGTTCGACACGGTTCCCGATGGGAGACTGATTAGCAAAGCTAGATCTCATGGAATACAGGAAGAATTAGTCATTTGTATACAGACCTGGCTCAAAGGTCGAAGACAGAGGGTGGTGGTGGAGGGTTGCTTTTCAGACTGGAGGCCTGTGACCAGTGGAGTATCACAGGATCGGTTCTGGGTCCACTACTTTTTGTCATTTACATAAATGATTTGGATGTGAGCATAAGAGGTACAGTTAGTAAGTTTGCAGATGGCACCAAAATTGGAGGTGTAGTGGACAGCGAAGAGGGTTATCTCAGATTACAACAGAATCTGGACCAGATGGGCCAATGGGCTGAGAAGTGACAGATGGAGTTTAATTCAGATAAATGCGAGGTGCTGCATTTTGGGAAAGCAAATCTTAGCAGGACTTATACACTTAATGGTAAGGTCCGAGGGAGTGTTGCTGAACAAAGGGACCTTGGAGTGCAGGTTCATAGCTCCTTGAAAGTGAAGCTGCAGGTAGATAGGATAGTGAAGAAGGTGTTTGGTATGCTTTCCTTTATTGGTCAGAGTATTGAGTACAGGCGTTGGGAGGTCATGTTGCGGATGTAAAGGACATTGGTTAGGCTACTGTTGGAATATTGCATGCATTTCTGGTCTCCTTCCTATCAGAAAGATGTTGTGAAACTTGAATGGTTTCAGAAAAGATTTACAAGGATGTTGCCAGGGTTGGAGGATCTGAGTGACAGGGAGAGGTTGAACAGGCTGGGCCTGTTTTCCCTGGAGCGTCGGAGGCTGAGGGGTGACCTTATAAAGGTTTACAAAATTATGAGGGGCATGGATAGGAGATATAGGCAAAGTCTTTTCCCTGGGGTCGGGGAGTCCAGAACTAGAGGGCATAAGTTTAGGGTGAGAGGGGAAAGATATAAAAGAGACCAAAGGGGCAATGTTTTCACGCAGAGGGTGGTACGTGTATGGAATGAGCAACCAGAGGATGTGGTGGAGACTGTCACAATTGCAACATTTAAAAGGCATTTCGATGGGTATATGAATAGGAAGGGTTTGGAGGGATATGGGCCGGGTGCTGGCAGGTGAGACTAGATTAGGTTGGAATATCTGGTCGGCATGGACGGGTTGGACTGAAGGGTCTGTTTCCATGCTGTACATCTCTATGACTCTGTGACTCTAAACTCCAGCCTCAAAGCAATCAGAAACCCTGACTTTACAAACATCCTTGTAAATCTTTTCTGAACCTTTTCAATTTTCATTCTTCTGGTAGCAAGATTGTGTAGTTTGTGGAATGTGACTATATTCGAGCAGTTGCTGTTGAGTAGTTAAATCACGTTTCATTTAGTTAAGTTTTCCAGGAGAGTTCGGTTTGTCCAATCTTTCTTTCTTTTGCTTGTGTTCCAACGATAGTGTGGAGTAAAGTGTGTTTTGCCTCAAGCCTGGCAGTTTGACCAATCACATTGTAACGCCTTACACTTGCCTTCAGGAAATCAGGAAAAGGGGTCTAGATATTTTCTTAAGGCAGAGGAGTTTGGTCTGGTTCATAACATCCTCAATGTCATCAATCCATGTCCCTCCAGCCCTGAGCAATGATGTTTACAGATTAATGGAGGATACACATTAATCGGTATTATCTTGGACAGGAGTCATTTGGGAATGATATTCCTCAGACCATCAACTCTCAGCTCGGCCAAGGATAAAGGCCAGGAATCCAGCACAATTGGGAAACAGCCCATTTCTCGTGAGACTGAGAGGTCACTAACAGAGCGGGAGCTGGAGAGTCAGGAACAGAATAACAGGGACAGTCCGCTCTATTCACTGACCCTTCACCCGTCAGTGAATCCAGTGCCAGGAATGACTGCTATTAGTCAGACTGACAGAATGTGATCAGATGCACACACTGTCCTTCCACATCATCAATATCGCCCAGCTCCCACCCTGTCTCAGCTCATCTGTCCCTCTGCCATCTTCAATATTTTAATCGGGGCAGCATTAAGTGCCATGCTTTGAGCTGAGCTGTCTTACCTTCTGTACTCTCTCTCTATACGGCTCCAATCCCCCCCGATCCCTCTCCGGTTTAAGATGCTCTTTGACATCTGCCCCAATGAATGAGGTAGACCGTCACCTGACCCAATATCCCCTTCCGTGGATCAACATCTACTGTATTTAAAACAAGGAACTGCAGATTCTGGAGAGCTGACAGATAACACAGAAATTTCTGGCGGGAATTAGTGGGAGCGTCCTCATTTGTGGGAGAAATCCGAGTGAACCTCTAGAGTCCAGGGATTGTCCTTCAGAACTGAAGGGATCTGATGCTGATGCTGTCAGACCTGCTGAGCACCCCCAGCAGTTTCTGTTTGTATTTCAGTCCCAATCCAATTGGTCCTGATCACAGCCTCGGGAATAGCTTGCCAATTACTGGGAAAGGGTTGGACATGTCTCCTTCCCAGCAGTTAACCCGGGCTCGAACCCCTGCCATCGCACTACTGCACTTTGAAAGCAATCTTAAACGGGGAAAAACGCTGAGATGGAATGAATGAGATTAGCCTCTCCAAGGTTTCCCAAACATGGCCACATGAGGGGGATAGGGTGGGTCCCACCTGCTATTACACTCTCAGAGCTGGATTACAGGATTAGTGCTCATGTACTTCAATGCAAGGAGTATCAGAAATAAGGTGGGTGAACTTAAGGCGTGGATCGGTACCTGGGACTATGATGTTGTGGCCATCACGGAAACATGGATGGATGAGGGTCAGGAATGGCTGTTGGAGGTTCCTGGTTACAGATGTTTCAGTAAGATTAGGGAGGGTGGTAAAAAAGGAGGGGGGGTGGCATTGCTAATTAGAAATGGTATAACGGCTGCAGAAAGGAAGTTTGAGGGGGATCTGCCTCTGGAGGTAGTATGGGCTGAAGTCAGAAATAGGAAAGGTGCAGTCACCTTGTTGGGTGTTTATTATAGGCCCCCCAATAGCAGCAGAGATGTGGAGAAACAGATTGGGAAACAGATTTTGGAAAGGTGCAGAAGCCACAGGGTCGTAGTCATGGGCGACTTCAAATTCCCAAATATTGATTGGAAGCTCTTTAGATCAAGTAGATTGGATGGGGCGGTGTTTGTGCAGTGTGTCCAGGAAGCTTTTCTAACGCAGTATGTAGATTGTCCAACCAGAGGGGAGGCCATATTGGATTTGGTACTCGGTAACGAACGGGGACAAGTGGTGGGCTTGTTAGTGGGTGAACATTTTGGTGATGGCGACCACAATTCTGTGACTTTCACCTTGGTTATGGAGAGAGATAGGTGCGCACAACAAGGAAGTTTTTACAATTGGGGGAAGGGAAATTACGATGCTGTAAGACAGGATTTGAGGAGCATACGTTGGGAGCATAGGCTGTCAGGGAAGGATGTGGTGGAAATGTGGGACTTTTTCAAGGAGCAGATACGACGTGTCCTTGATATGTATGTACCGATCAGGCAGGAAAGAAATGGTCGTGTGAGGGAGCCTTGGTTGACGAGGGAGGTTGAATGTCTAGTAAAGAGGAAGAAGGAGGCTTACATAAGGTTGAGGAAACAAGGTTCAGACAGAGCAGTGGAGGGATACAGGATAGCCAGAAGGGACCTGAAGAAAGGGATTAGGAGAGCTAAGAGAGGGCATGAAAAATCCCTGGCGGATAGGATCAAGGATAACCCCAAGGCATTCTATGCGTATGTGAGAAACCTGAGAATGACGAGAATGAGGGTAGGTCCGATCAAGGACAGTGGTGGGAGACTGTGTATTGAGTCGGAAGAGATAGGAGAGGTCTTGAACAAGTACTTCTCTTCAGTATTTACGAACGAGAGGGACCGTATTGTTGAAGAGGAGAGTGTGAAACGGACTGTTAAGCTAGAAGAGATACCTGTTAGGAAGGAAGATGTGTTGGACATTTTGAACAACTTGAGGGTAGACAAGTCCCCCGGGCCTGACGGGATATATCCTAGGATTATGTGGGAAGCAAGAGAGGAAATTGCAGTACCGTTGGCAATGATCTTCTCGTCTTCACTGGCAACTGGGGTGGTACCAGGGGACTGGAGAGTAGCGAATGTTGTGCCCCTGTTCAAAAAAGGGAATAGGGATAACCCCGGGAATTACAGGCCAGTTAGTCTTACTTCTGTGGTAGGCAAAGTAATGGAAAGGGTACTGAGGGATAGGATTTACGAGTATCTGGAAAGACACTGCTTGATTAGGGACAGCCAGCACGGATTTGTGAAGGGCAGGTCTTGCCTTACAAGTCTTATTGAATTCTTCGAGGAGGTGACCAAGCATGTGGATGAGGGTAGAGCAGTGGATGTAGTGTACATGGATTTTAGTAAGGCATTTGATAAGGTTCCCCATGGTAGGCTTATGCGGAAAGTCAGGAGGCATGGGATAGAGGGAAATTTGGCCAATTGGATAGAAAACTGGCTAACCGGTCAAAGTCAGAGAGTGGTGGTAGATGGTAAATATTCAGCATGGAGTCCAGTTACAAGTGGAGTTCCGCAGGGATCAGTTCTGGGTCCTCTGCTGTTTGTAATTTTTATTAATGACTTAGATGAGGGAGTCGAAGGGTGGGTCAGTAAATTTGCAGATGATACAAAGACAGGTGGAGTTGTGGACAGTGAGGAGGGCTGTTGTCGGCTGCAGAGGGACTTAGATATGATGCAGAGCTGGGCTGAGGAGTGGCAGATGGAGTTCAACCCTGCCAAGTGTGAGGTTGTCCATTTTGGAAGAACAAATAAGAATGCGGAATACAGGGTTAATGGTAGGGTTCTTGGTCAGGTGGAGGAACAGAGGGATCTTGGGGTCTATGTACATAGATCTTTGAAGGTTGCCACTCAGGTGGATAGAGTTTGTAAGAAGGCCTATGGAGTATTATCGTTCATTAGCAGAGGGATTGAATTCAAGAGTCGTGAGGTGATGTTACAGCTGTACAGGACTTTGGTTAGGCCACATTTGGAGTACTGTGTGCAGTTCTGGTCGCCTCACTTTAGGAAAGATGTGGAAGCTTTGGAGAGGGTGCAGAGAAGATTTACCAGGATGTTGCCTGGAATGGAGAGTAGGTCGTACGAGGATAGGTTGAGAGTTCTCGGCCTTTTCTCGTTGGAATGGCGAAGGATGAGTGGTGACTTGATAGAGGTTTATAAGATGATCAGAGGAATAGATAGAGTAGACAGTCAGAAACTTTTTCCCCGGGTACAACAGAGTGTTACAAGGGGACATAAATTTAAGGTGAAGGGTGGAAGGTATAGGGGAGATGTCAGGGGTGGGTTCTTTACCCAGAGAGTGGTGGGGGCATGGAATGCGCTGCCCGAGGGAGTGGTAGAGTCAGATTCATTGGCGACCTTTAAGCGGCATTTGGATAGGTACATGGATGGGTGCTTAATCTAGGATAGAAGTTCGGCACAACATCGTTGGCCGAAGGGCCTGTTCTGTGCTGTATTGTTCTATGTTCTATGTTCTATGTTCTATGCCTGACTGGGATAGTTCAGCTGAGACAAGATGGTCTGTAGAAATTCCCCAAGGTTCCTTCCAGTGCAGCTTCCAGACCCACGGCACTATCATGTGGAATGCTGAACACAGCAGATACACGGGAACACCACCAGGTGACAATTCCACATCAAGCCACTCCCCAACCTGACTTGGAAAAACATCTCAGTCCCACAAGTGCCATTGGTTGGAAATCCTGGAACTCCCTCCCTTACATCATTGTGGCAGCAGTTCAAGGCAATAACTCACCGTCACCTTCACCAGAGCAATTATATCTGAACAATCCGTGGGCACCCAGCGGCAATGACCCAAACACATTAATGAGTCACAAAATAAAGCTCAGTATTTGGGACCCGTGTGCTCCAGTGCTGAGTATCTGAATAAATTGGGTCGATATTCGCAAAAATTAAAAGGTGGTTTAATTGGAATGTCTCAGATTGTGAAGAGGCTTGAGAGGGGAGATGCTGAGAAATTAATCCTGTGGGTCTGGGAATCTGAAACACAATAACACAGTCTCAGGAGTTGCTGGAAAAGCTCAGCAGGTCAGGCAGCATCTGTGCAGAGAAATCAGCGTTAATGTTACAGCATCCGCAGTTCATTCGGGTTTGATTGCCACCCTCTCAGGGTAAGGGGCAGGTTATTTGGGACTGAGATGAGGAGACAGCGCTTCACTCTAAGGCTCTGTCAGACCTGCTGAGATTCCCCAGCAATTTCTTGTTTGGCTTTCAGCCCCAATCCAGTTGGTGATAATCACGGCCTTGTTAAGTGTGTTTCGGAATGGGGAGGGAGCTGCTTGCAGGGTGATGGTGGGATAGTGAGGCGCATAGCTGCCTTCCAAGCAGTTGACGAGGGTTCGATTGCTGGCCATCGCAGTGTTGTGGTTTATAAACAACCCTTTAAAGGAAACGTAACGGGATATAACCGGATCTGTCAGATTGCTCCTTGCTTTTCCTGGTGATGGTTCCTGTGAATTGCAGTGTGGAACCCCGGGCAGCATTGCTCGGCATCTCGGAAGCCTTCCCCTCTGCTGCTTCCCATTTCTTATTGAAATATTGGTTGCAGCGCAAGGATGGGTTTGTTTTGTTCGAAAAGTGAGAGACTGCGCCTGTCAGGAACCTGAAATAATTACAGAAGCCGCTGGAAACACTACAGCTTCTGTAGTGGTGGGGAGGGAGGATTAATGTGTCAAATCTACACAAGGATAAAATAAACTCCAGCCTCAAAACAGTCAGAGTTCCTAAGTTTTACAAACATCCTCATAGCATTTTTCTGCGCCATCAATTCCCCTTAAACCCTTCCAATGCTGAATAGCATCTTTCTGACTCTCACTTTGAGAGATGTCCCTCAGTGAACTCCTCCACCATTCTTTCCATTTCACTGGGGACCCACTATCCACAGTCTCCAATCAAATGACCTGAACTCAGACACACGGAGATCTTAAAGAGTGACACAATGCAGATAGGAAGTTGATTTCATTTCTGTTTCTGAGTCCAATCTTCACTCAGTGAGACAGAATCAGGTATTCAAGGCTCCAACAAGAGCTGGATTCTGCTTCTGGTGATTGTCTTCATTCAGTGAGAAGGAGGGCCGTGGGCCGGAAGGAGCTTATCATTGTGTTTCGGGTTGTCTGCTCAGTCTGCAGCATTGCAGGCCGTGGGAGCAGGGCAGTGGGAAAGGTACCTCCTGTGGACTGCAATAGGACTTTCAACACATTGTTCCAGGTCAGTTACACAGCTCCAGGAATTCTGAATGAGGATCGGAAAAATGCATTGATTGAAGGAGGAGGATCAGGAAAACAGGTTAAAACTGATGAGATCAGCAGGATCTCTCGGTCTAACTCTGTGCCAGACTTTATTTTCTGCTTCATAAATCTGCAATCCGGAGCTCAATCCACTCAGAGTAATATAAGCTCAGAAACAAATCATTCAGTCCAACAAATCCATGCTGAACTGATATCCGATGTAAATCTCATCCCATTTATCAGAATTTGGCCCATGTTCCTCTGAAGCCTTTTTAATTCCTACACCCACCCAGATACCTTTTAAATGTTGTTATTGTACCAGCCTCCACTACTTCTTCTGGCAGCTCATGCACACAGCGCCCTCTGCGTGAAAAATGTTCCTCTTAGTTTTAGTTTCCTCCTTTTAGTTTCCCCTCTCAACTTTAACAAATGCCATCTGCTTCTTGACTCCCCCACCACAGGAAAATCACCTTGCCTTTTTACCCTATTGAGGACCTTCATGAATTTGTGAACCTCGATAAGGTTACCCCTCAGCCACTGACGCTCGAAGGTAGAAGACAGCGGGTGGTGGGGGAGGGTTGCTTTTCAGACTGAAGGCCTGTGACCAGCGGTGTGTCACAAGGATCGGTGCTGGGTCCACTGTTGTTTTGTCATTTATATAAATGATTTGGATGTTGCCATAGGACGAATGGATAGTAAGTTTGCAAATGACAGTAAAATTGGAAGTGTCAAGGACAGTGAGGATGGTTTCCTCAGAGGACAACGGGATCTTGATCAGATGGGCCAATGGGCCAAGGAGTGGCAGATGGAGAATAATTTAGATAATGTGAGGTGCTGCATTTTGGAGAAGCAAAAGAGAGCAGGACATTTACACTGAATGGAGCCAGGGATAATAGCCTCAACCTATACAGTCTTACCCTCCAGCACAAACGCACCAACCTTGGCAACATCCTTGTAAAGCTTTTCTGAACCCTTTCAAGTTTCACAACCCCCTTCTTATAGGAGGGAGTCCAGAATTGCACATTATATACCAAAAGTGGCCGAACCAATACTGCAACATGGCCTGCCAACTCTTTCACACAATTAACTGAGCAATAAAGACAAAAATGACAAATGCCTTCTTCACTATCCTATCGAAATGTTAGTCCACCTTCAATGATCTATGAAGCTGCACTCCAGGTCTATTTGTTTAGCAACAGCCCAGTACCTTGTGAATAAGACAGTGAATAAGTGAATAAGTCCTGCTCTCTTTTGCTTCTCCAAAGTGCAACACCTCACATTTATCCAAATTAATCTCTATCTGCCACTCCTCGGGCCATTGGCCCATCTGATCAAGATCCCGTTGTCTTCTGAGGTAACCATCTTCACTATCCTTGACACTTCCAATTTTACTGTCATTTACAAACTTACTATCCATTCGTCCTATGGCAACATCCAAATCATTTATATAAATGACAAAACAACAGTGGACCCAGCACCGATCCTTGTGACACACCGCTGGTCACAGGCCTTCAGTCTGAAAAGCAACCCTCCCCCACCACCCTCTGTCTTCTACCTTCGAGCCAGTTCTCTATCCAAAGGGTAATTCTACTGACCCAACATACAAGTTTAAAATTATGACACCATTTTCAAAAGTACAACAAGAGCCTATTCCTGATTTGGGAATCAGGCCAGGGAATCAAGAAAAAGAAATGTGCAAGTTTCGGTAAATTGGAGATTTAGTTCAGGGCATCACTAAATGAAAACAATTCAGCAGGGCACCCGTACGTGGAAGAAGTGTTTCAGGGAACAATTAAATGGAAGGAATTGAGGCAGGGCAACAATAATTGGGGAATTTATGCTGGTGCCTTTATATTGGACAGGATAACACTCAAAGGGAGAATTGGTGCAGTCTCAGGATTGGTGAAGGATTGGTAAATGGGAGAAATGGTGCAGAGCAGCGGGGTCATAAATAGGGTCATACAATCACAGAGATGTACAACATGGAAACAGACACTTCAGTCCAACTTGTCTATAACTCAGTATTAGAATTCTGGTAGCACTCCCCAAAATTGGAGGATCATTCCAAGGAAATACTAAATGGATGGATTGGGCAGGGCTTTTCGAAATAAGAGAATTTGTCAAATTAGTGCAGTTAGAACCGAATGGGAGAGTTTCAGTTTCGCAGTGAATGGGAGAATTAATGCAGTGCAGCACGAAATGGGACAATTGGGACATGACAGTACTTGATATGGGAATGAGAGTCGGGCACCCCGAAATTGGACGAGGGCATCAGTCAGTATGAGGATTGGTGAAAGGTAAAACTGAATGGAGAACTTGTTCAGGACATCAGCAATTGAGGGAAATGGTGCTCAGCCACAAAGAATTGGAGAATTGATGCGGTACATCAGTAAATGAAAGACCTGGTGCACAGTGGAGCTAAATTAGAGAATTGGTGCATTGCAACAGTAAATGGGAGAATTAGAGTAGCGCACCCTTAAATGGTAGAATCGGGCTCAGGCATCAGTAAATGGAAGGATTAGTCCAGGGATATGAGTAAATGGGAGATTTGGTTGGAAACAATAAATGGGAGATTGGTGCACAGTGCCATTACATTAGAAAATTGGTGGGAGTGCCAATATATTGGAAAATTGGAGCAGAGCATGGGGAATTAGGGAATAGGGGCCAGGGATTCAATGAAAAGAAGAAATGTTGCAAGCATCGGGAAATTGGAGATTCGGTTCAGTGCATCACTAAATGAAAAAAAACAAGACATCCGTACGTGGAAAATGTGTATCAGGAAACAACTAAATGGAAGGAATTGATGCAGGGCAACATTGTTTGGAGAATTCATGCAGGGGTGCCATTAAATTCTAAGTGTGAGGACTGGGGCAGGGTAACCTCAATGGGTGAGTTGGTGAAATTCCCGAATTAGTGCAGGATTGGTAAATGGGAGAATTGATGCAAGGAAGCGGAGCACGAATTACAGCCTCAGAGATGCACAGCACGGACCCTTCGATTCAACTTGTCCACACCTAAATTTAAGAATTCTGGCAGCCCTCCGCTAAACTGGAGAATCATTTCAAGAAACTACTGAATGGAAAAGGTAGGGAAGAAACGATCGAAATGTGAGAATTTCCAACAGGGCGTCAGATAATGGGTGAATAAGTGCAGTTCACCACTAAATGGGTACGTTATGCTGTGTTGCACGAAATGGGAGAATTGGGGCAGGGAGATTTAGAGTAGCACACCCCTAAATTGGGCGAGAGCATCAGTCAGCTTGAGGATTGGTGTAAGGCAAAACTGAATGAAGAACTTGTTCAGGACATCAGTAATTGGGCAAAATGGTGTTCAGCAACACTGAATTGGAGAGATGTGGGGTTCAGTAAATGAAAGACCTGGTGCAGGGTGCTGATAACTTCGAGCACGAAACTTGGAGCAAATGGGAGAACACGGGCAGTGAATCAGTAAATAGGACAATTGTTGCAAAGGGTTAGTGGTCCAGATTCAATACAGTGCACTACAAAATGAGGAGTTGGTGCAGTTCACAACGAAAGGGGGGATATTTGCAGTTTGGGGAATTTGGAGATTTGATGCAGGGATTGCCAAGATTAGAGAATTCTGTCAGCGGTCTACTAAATGGGAGAATTGTTGCAGGGAAATACTGAATGGAAGACCTGGTGCACAGTGGAGCTAAATTACAGAATGGGTGCATGGCACCAGGAAATGGGAGAATTAGGGTAGCGCACCCTTAAATGGTAGAATCGGGCTCAGGCATCAGGAATGAGAAGAGGTCGGACAGGAGTATAAGTCAATTCGAGATTTGGTGGGTTTCAATGGATGGGAGATTCGGTGCACAGTGCCCTTACATTGGAAAATTGGTGGGAGTGTCTGTATATTAGAAAATTGAAGCGGAGCATGTCTAAATTGGGGAAGAGGGGCCAGGGAATCAATCAAAAGAAATGTTGCGAGCATCAGTAAATTGGAGAGTCAGGTCAGTGCACCACTAAATGAACAAATATAATCAGCAGGGAATCCGGACGTTGAAAATGTGTATCAGGGAACAACTAAATGGAAGGAATTGATGCAGAGCAACAATAATTGGAGAATTCATGCAGGTGCCGTTCAATTCTAAGTGTGAGGACTGGGGCAAGATAACCTCAGTGGGTGAGTTGGTGAAATTCCCGAATTAGTGCAGGAATGGTAAATGGGAGAATTGGGGCAGGGAAGTGGAGCACTAATTCCAGCCTTAGAGATGTACAGCACGGAAACAGATCCCTTCGTCCAACCTGTCCACGCTCAAATTTAAGAATTCTGTAAGCTCTACACTAAATTGGAGAAACATTGCAATAAAATGCTAAATGGGTAAATTTCGCAAGGGCTTATAGAAATGTGAGAATTTTCAACAGGACATTAAGTAATGGGTGAATTCGTGCAGTTCAGTGCTAAATGGGTGAGTTATGCTGTGTTGCAACTACATGGGAGAATTGGGGCAGGACAATACCTTTTGGGACATTTAGAGTAGGGCACCTCTAAATTGGGCGGGAGCATCAGTCAGTATGAGGATTGGTTTAAGGCAACACTGAGTGGCAGTGAGTGGCAACACTGAGGCAACTTGTTCAGGAAATCAGTGATTGGGAGAAATGGTGCTGAGCAACACTGAATTGGAGAATTGGTGTGGGGTATCAGTAAATGAAAGATCTGGTGCGGGGTGCTAATAACTTTGAGAATTGGAGCAAATGGGAGACCCCGGGCAGTGAATCAGTAAATAGGACAAATGTTGCAATCTGATCTCCAAGATTAGAGAATTCTGTCAGCAGACGACTAAATGGGAGAATTGTTGCAGAGAAATACTGAATGGATGACCTGGTGCACAGTGGAGCATGTCACCAGGAAATGGGAGAATTAGAGAAGCGCACCATTAAATAGTCGAATCGGGGTCTGACATCAGTAAATGGGGGAAGTAATACAGGGATATGAGTAAAAGGGAGATTTGGTGGAAACACTAAATGGGAGAATCAGTGCAGAGTGCCATTCCATCAGAACATTGGTGAGAGTGCCAACATATTTTCTATAATACAGGAGGAAGCAGTGACTCTGCTCCAGCTCCTTTAAAGCGGTGACACTGCTCCAGCTCCTTTATTTTCTATAATACAGGAGGAAGCAGTGACTCTGCTCCAGCGCCTTTATTTCCTATAATATAGGAGGAAGCGGTGACACTGCTCCAGCTCCTTTATTTTCTATAATACAGGAGGAAGCAGTCACACTGCTCCAGCTCCGTTATTTTCTATAATACAGGAGGAAGCAGAGACGCTGCTCCAGCTCCTTTATTTTCTATAATACAGGAGGAAGCAGAGACGCTGGTCCAGCTCCTTTATTTTCTATAATCCAGGAGGAAGCAGTGACGCTGCTCCAGCTCCTTTATTTTGTATAATCCAGGAGGATGCAGTGACGCTGCTCCAGCTCCTTTATTTTCTGTAATCCAGGAGGAAGCAGTGACGCTGCTCCAGCTCCTTTATTTTCTGTAATCCAGGAGGAAGCAGTGACGCTGCTCCAGCTCCTTTATTTTCTATAATACAGGAGGAAGTAGTGACGCTGCTCCAGCTCCTTTATTTTCTATAATACAGGAGGAAGCAGTGACGCTGCTCCAGCTCCTTTATTTCCTATAATCCAGGAGGAAGCAGTGACGCTGCTCCAGCTCCTTTATTTTCTATAATACTGGAGGAAGCAGTGACACTGCTCCAGCTCCTTTATTTTCTATTATACAGGTGGAAACAGAGACGCAGCTCCTGTTCCTTTATTTTCCGTAATACAGGAGGAAGCAGAGACGCTGCTCCAGCTCCTTTATTTAAACAGAAAAACCTGCAATCTATCTATTCTTTCTCCTTTCTTACAATGTTATGCAATCATAACATTTTTAACATCTTTTCCATATTGCAGCATCTGCCTCTTGGGACAATCCATCTGAATTCCCATTAAGTTAACCAGTAATGTGTATGACGTTTCCATAAAATGGTGACAACAAATGATTCGATCGGAACAATCTTGCAGTGTTTATTTGATCCTTTGTAAAGAAGGTCAGTGGATTACAATCAGTGTCATTTAGTATTCCATTGTTCTTTGTTGGATAGACTTCAAAGTGCTGAAGAGCCAACAGTAATCCCAAAGCCCCCTTTCCTATGGGAGAGGATTTTTCCCAATAACTGGTATTGTTTCTAATAGCAGTATCCTCCAGGTTTCACAATTCCTAACTCATCATCCTGGAACAAGACAGCACTTCGCCCCAATTCACCAGCATCAGAGGCCATTTTGATAAGACTGGAAAACTCAGGGATGGCCAAAAGTGGTTCATTGACTCAAACTGCTTTCACCTTTCAAAGGTAACCTCGCACTCTGATGATTAAGCGACTTTTTCTTTTTTCCATCACAACTTTGTTAAAGGCCCAGCCGTCCAGCTAAAATCATGGACAACTTTCGAGTAAAGTCAAATATTCCCAAAAAAATCTATTAGTTTCTCATTTAGTTTTAGGAACAAGGAATTCTGTCAGTGTCTTCACTTTTGCTGTCTCCATCAATATCTGTGTGTTTGTGTGTGTGTGTGCCTGTGTGATTGTATCTGTATGTGTGTCTCTCTTTGTGCTGCTGTACGTTTCTCTGCACGTCTCTGTGTGTCTGTCTCTGAGTATCTGTCTGTATTGACATCTGTCACACACACACACACACACACACACACACAGACACGAAACATACAAACACGCATCATCATGACCAAAAGCATTGTGTCACTTTAAACATAAGAGAAATGGACAGAGACAAAGATAGAGGCGAGTTTAAGCCCCACTTTAATACATATAGTTTCCAAAACAACAGGGAGTACGCTGCACAGAGATACAGAAAAATAGAGACACTCACGAATACACACAATGAGACAAACACATTCTCACACAGACACTGGTCAACAGACAGAGATAGATGAGTAGACACAGACGGTAACACAGAGACAGAAACACACACGATAATGCGCACACACATTCAGAGAGACACGTGCACAAAGACAGAGAGAATCGGTGTGCAGTGAGTGAGAGTCCCCCTGAGTGTAACCATCTGTAACACAGTCTGTGTCCCATCACCTCATTCCCGGCTTTTACAGATGGAATGTCCAGGAGAAAGTGCAACAGTCACGGAATGTCCCTCAGACCATTGTCAGGGAAGAGGGGAATCTGATTACAATCTCATGGTCATTTGTACAATTAACAGATCCGTGTAATCACTGGGTGTCCGTCTGTGAAATGGATTGATGATGATGTAGAGTAGTTGTGTTCTCCATAATTAGGTGGAATAAACTTGCAGTGCAGCTTGTTCAGTACCACAGCTACAAACATCCCCTGTCTCCACCACCGACACTCAGTAGCAGCTGTGTGTACCATAGACAAGATGGACTGGAGAAATTCCCCAAGGGTCCTTCCAGACCCACGGCACTATCATGTGGAATGCTGAGCACAGCAGATACACGGGAACACCACCAGGTGACAATTCCACATCAAGCCACTCCCCACCCTGGCTTGGAAATACATCTCAGTCCCACAAGTGCCATTGGTTGGAAATCCTGGAGCTCCCTCCCTTACATCATTGTGGGTTTATCTGTCCCAAATAAATGGCAGCAGTTCAAGGCAATAACTCACTGTCACCTTCACCAGAGCAATTATATCTGAGCAATCTGTGGGGACCCAGCGGCAATGACCCAAACACATGAATGAATCACAAAATAAAGCTCAGTATTTGGGACCCGTATGCTCCAGTGCTGAGCTTCAGAATAAATTGGGTCTATATTCTGTAAATTGAAAGGCAATTTCATTGGAATGTATCTCATTCCGAAGATGCTTGAGAGGGAACATGCTGAGAATTTAATCCTGTGGGTCTGGGAAACTGAAACACAATAACACAGTCTCAGGGGTTACTGGAAAAGCTCAGCAGGTCAGGCAGCATCTGTGCAGAGAAATCAGCGTTAATGTTATAGCATCCGCAGTTCATTCGGGTTTGATTGTCACCCTCTCAGGGGAAGGGGCAGGTTATTTGGGACTGAGATGAGGAGACAGCTTCACTCTAAGGCCTCTGAGTCTTTAACATTCTCTCTCCCTGAGGATTGTGGATGCTCCCTCACGAAGTACATTTCAGATTGAATAGACAGATTGCCAGTGTCTCAGGGAGTCACGGGATATGGGGAGTGGAAAGGAAACCGGATTTGAAATCTGAAACCAGCTCTGATTGGATTGACTGTCAGAACAGACTGAACAGTTTAAACAGGCTGCATAGACTCCTCCTGATCACGTTTCCTGAGCTCTTAGATGTTTACTGAACCAATTCCCAATCCCCTTTGGATTTGGTTCAGAACTGATGGCTTCTGATGAGATTAGATATGATTCCCTACAGTGTGGAAACAGGCCCTTTAGTCCAACCAGTCCACACTGACCCTCCGAAGAGTAACCCACCCAGACCCATTTCCCTCTGACTAAACACTATGGACAATTTACCAAGGCCAATTCAATGAACCTGCACATTTTTGGCCTGTGGAAAGAAGCCGGAGCACCCGGAAGAAACCCACACAAACATGGGGAGAATGTGCAAACTCCACACAGACAGTCGCCCGAGGCTGGAATTGAACCTGGGACCCTGGTGCTAACCACTGAGCCACCATGCCGCCCAAATTCTGGTGCTGCGCTAAGCTTCCCCAGCAATTTCTGGTTTGGATTTCAGCCCCCACCCAGTTGGTGATGATCACGGCCTTGTTAAGTGTGTTTGGGAATGGGGAGGGAGCCGTTAGCAGGGTGATGGTGGGATAGTGGCGAGCATAGCTGCCTTCCAAGCAGTTGACCAGGGTGCGATTCACGGTCATCGCAGTGTTGTGGTTTCTAAGACAACTTTTTAAGGAAAACCACCAGGACGGAACCGGATCTGTCAGATTGCTCCTTGCTTTTCCTGGCGATGGTTCCTGTGAATTGCAGTGTGGAACCCCGGGCAGCATTGCTCGGCATCTCAGAAGCTTTCCCCTCTGCTGCTTCCCATTTCTTATTGAAATATTGGTTGCAGCACAAGGATGGGTTTGTTTTGTTCGAAAAGTGAGAGACTGCTCCTGTCAGGAACCTGAAATAATTACAGAAGCTGCTGGAAACACTGAACAGTTCCAACAGCTTCTGTAGTGGTGGGGAGGGAGGATTAATGTGTCAAATCTACACAAGGATAAAATAAACTCCAGCCTCAAAATGATCAGAGTTCCTAAGTTTTACAAACATCCGTATAACATTATTCTGAGCCATCTATTCCCCTTCAACCCTTCCAATGTGGAATAGCATCTTTCTGATTCTCACTTTGAGAGATGTCCCTCAGTGAGCTCCTCCACCATTCTTTCCATTTCACTGGGGACCCACTATCCACAGTCTCCAATCAAATGACCTGAACTCAGACACACAGAGATCTTAAAGAGTGACACAATGAAGATAGGAAGTTGATTTCATTTCTGTTTCTGAGTCCAATCTTCACTCAGTGAGACAGAGTCATGTATTCAAGGCTCCAACAAGAGCTGGATTCTGCTTCTGGTGATTGTCTTCATTCAGTGAGAAGGAGGGCCGTGGGCCGGAAGGAGCTCATCATTGTGTTTCGGGTTGGCTGCTCAGTCTGCAGCATTGCAGACCGTGGGAGCAGGGCAGTGGGAAAGGTACCTCGTGTGGACTGCAATAGGACTTTCCACACATTGTTTCAGGTCAGTTACAGAGCTCCAGGAATTCTGAATGAGGATCGGAAAAGTGCACTGATTGAAGAAGAAGGATCAGGAATACAGGATAAAGCTGGTGAGATCAGCAGGATTTCTCGATGTAGCTCTGTGCCCATACTTTATTTTCTGCTTCATAAATCTACAATCTGGAGCTCAATCCACTCAGAGCAATATAACCTCAGAAACAAATCATTCAGTCCAACACATCCATGCCGAACTGATATCCGATGTCAATCTCATCCCATTTGTTAGAATTTGGCCCATGTTCCTCTGAACCCTTTTTAATTCCTACAACCACCCAGATACCTTTTAAATGTTGTAATTGTACCAACCTCCTCTACTTCCTCTGGCAGCTCATGCACACAATGCCCTCTGGATGAAAAATGTTCCCCTTAGGTCCCTTTTATGTTTCCCCTCTCAACTTTAACGTATGCCATCTGCTTCTGGACTCCCCCACCGCAGGGAAATCACCTTGTCTTTTTACCCGATTGAGGGTCCTTCATGATTTTGTGAACCTCTATAAGGTTATCCCTCAGCCACTGACGCTCCAGGGATAATAGCCCCAACCGATACAGTCTTACCCTCCAGCACAAACCCTCCAACCCTGGCGACATCCTTGTAAAGCTTTTCTGAACCCTTTCAAGTTTCACAACCCCCTTCTTATAGGAGGGAGTCCAGAATTGCACATTATATACCAAAAGTGGCCGAACCAATACTGTAACATGACCTCCCAACTTCTTTACACAATTAACTGAGCAATAATACAAAAATGACAAACGCTTTCTTCACTATCCTATCGAAATGTTAGTCCACATTCAACGATCAATGAAGCTGCACTCCAGGTCTATTTGTTTAGCAACATCCCTAGTACCTTGTCCATTCAGTGTAAATGTCCTGCTCTCTTTTGCTTCTCCAAAATGCAGCACCTCACATTTATCTAAATTATTCTCCATCTGCCACTCCTTGGCCCATTGGCCCATCTGATCAAGATCCCGTTGTCCTCTGAGGTAACCATCCTCACTGTCCTCCACACCTCCAATTTTACTGTCATTTGCAAACTTACTATCCATTCGTCCTATGGCAACATCCAAATCATTTATATAAATGACAAAACAACAGTGGACCCAGCACCAATCCTTGTGGCACACCGCTGGTCACAGGCCTCCAGTCTGAAAAGCAACCCTCCCCCACCACCCTCTGTCTTCTACCTTCGAGCCAGTTCTCTACCCAAAGGGTAATTCTACTGCCCCAATATACAAGTTTGAAATTATGACACCAGTTTCAAAAGTACAACAAGACCCTATTCCTGATCGGGGAATCTGGGCCAGGGAATCAATAAAAAGAAATGTGCAAGGGTCGGTAAATTAGAGATTCAGTTCAGTGCATCACTAAATGAAAACAATTCAGCAGGGCAATCGTACGTGGAAGTAGTGATTCAGGGAACAATTAAATGGAAGGAATTGAGGCAGGGCAACAGGAATTGGAGATTTTATGCAGCAGCCTTTGTATTGGGCAGGATAATACTCAAAGGGAGAGTCGGTGCAGTTTCAGGATTGGTGCAGGATTGGAAAATGGGAGAAATGGTGCAGAGCAGCGGAGTCATAAACAGTCATACAATCATAGAGATGTACAACATGGAAACAGACAGTTCAGTCCAACTTGTCTGTGGGTCAATTTTAGATTTCTGGCAGTGCTCCACGAAATTGGAGAATCATTCCAAGGAACTACTAAACGGAAGGATTGGGCAAGGGCTTATCGAAAGATGAGCATTTGGAACAGGGGATCTCATATTGTCAAATTAGTGCAGTGAGAACCGAATGAGAGAGTTTCAGTTTCGCAGTGAATGGGAGAATTGCTGCAGTGTAGCACTAAATGGGACAATTAGGACATGACGAGGGTAGATATTGGTCCAGTCAAGGATAGTAGTGGGAAGTTGTGTGTGGAAGCGGAGGAGATTGGTGAGACACTAAATCAATACTTTTCATCAGTATTCACTCAGGAACAGGACACTGCTGCTGATGTGAATATTGAGTCACAAGTGATTAGAATGGATGGCCTTGAGGTACGTAGGGAAGAGGTCCGGGAATACTGGAAAGGATGAAAATAGATAAGTCCCCTGGGCCTGATTGCATTTATCCTAGGATCCTCTGGGAAGCAAGGGAGGAGATAGCGGAGCCATTGGCCTTGATTTTTATGTCGTTGTTGTCTACGGGAATAGTGCCAGAAGACTGGAGGATAGCGAATGTGGTCCCCTTGTTCAAGAAGGGGAGCAGGGATAGCCCGAGTAACTATAGGCCAGTGAGTCTCACTTCTGTTGTGGGCAAAGTCTTAGAGAGAATTGTAAGGGATAGGATTTATGAACATCTGGATAGGAATAATGTGATCAAGGATAGTCAGCATGGTTTTGTGAAGGGCAGGTCGTGCCTCACAAACCTTATTGAATTCTTTGAGAAGGTGACCAAGGAAGTGGACGAGGGTAAAGCAGTAGATGTGGTGTATATGGATTTTAGCAAGGCGTTCGATAAGGTACCCCATGGCAGGCTAATGCAAAAACTACGGAGGTATGGCATTGAGGGTGCATTAGAGGTTTGGATTAGGAATTGGCTGGCTGGAAGGAGACAGCGGGTAGTAGTTGATGGTATAGGTTCATCTTGGAGTGCAGTTACTAGCGGTGTTCCAGAAGGATCTGTTTTGGGACCATTGCTGTTTGTCATTTTCATAAATGACCTGGAGGAGGGGCTTGAAGGCTGGGTGAGCAAGTTTGCAGATGACACGAAAGTCGGTGGAGTTGTGGACAGCGAAGAAGGATGTAGCAGGTTACAGCGCGATATAGATAAGTTGCAGAGCTGGGCAGTAAGGTGGCAAATGGAATTCAATGTAGCTAAGTGTGAAGTCATTCACTTTGGTAGGAGTAACAAGAAGATGGATTACTGGGCTAATGGTAGACTACTTGGTAGTGTGGATGAGCAGAGGGATCTTGGTGTCCATGTACACAGATCTTTGAAAGTTGCCACCCAGGTAAATAGTGCAGTGAAGAAGGCATATGGTGTACTGGGCTTTATTGGTCGAGAAATTGAGTTCCGGAGTCCTGAGGTCATGTTGCAGTTGTATGAGACTCTGGTGCGGCCTCATCTGTAGTATTGTGTGCAGTTTTGGTCGCCATACTATAGGAAGGATGTGGAGGCACTGGAACGAGTGCAGAGGATGTTTACCAGGATGTTGCCTGGCATGGTAGGAAGATCGTATGAGGAAAGGCTGAGGCACTTGGGGCTTTTCTCATTGGAGAAAAGAAGGGATAGAGGTGTACAAGATGATTAGGGGTTTAGATAGGGTTGACAGTGAGAACCTTTTTCCGTGTATGGAGTCAGCTGTTACTAGGGGACACAGCTTTAAATTAAGGGGTGGTAGGTATAGGACAGATGTTTGGGGTAGATTCTTTACTCAGCGGGTTGTGAGTTCACGGAATGCCCTGCCAGTATCAGTGGTGGACTCTCCCTCTTTATGGTCATTTAAGCGGGCATTGGACAAGCATATGGAGGTTATTGGGCTAGTGTAGGTTAGGTAGGCTTCGGTCGGCGCAACATCGAGGGCCGAAGGGCCTGTACTGCGCTGTATTTTTCTATGTTCTATGTTCTATGACAGTACTTGATGTGGGAATGAGAGTAGGGCACCCCTAAATTGGGCGAGGGCATCAGTCAGTATGAGGATTGGTGAAAGGCAAAACTGAATGGAGAACTTGTTCAGGACGTCAGTAATTGAGAGACATGGTGCTAGGCAACAAAGAATTAGAGAATTGATGCGGGACATCAATAAATGTGAGACCTGGTGCGCAGTGGAGCTAAATTAGAGAATTGGTGCATGGCAACAGGAAATGGGAGAATTAGAGTAGCGCACTCTTAAATGGTAGAATCGGGCTCGGGCATCAGTAAATGGAAGGATTAGTCCAGCGATATGAGTAAATGGGAGATTTGGTGGGAAACAATAAATGGGAGATACCCCAAAATGCCATTACATTGGAAAATTGATGGGAGTGCCAATATATTGGAAAATTGGAGCAGACCATGTCTAAATTGGGGAATAGGGGCCAGGGAATCAATAAAAAGAAGAAATGTTGCAAGTATCGGTAAATTGGAGATTCAGTTCAGTGCATTACTAAATAAAAAAAACAGCAAGACATCCGTACGTGGAAGATGTGTATCAGGGAACAACTAAATGGAAGGAATTGATGCAGAACAACAATAATTGGAGAATTCATGCAGGTGCCATTAAAGTCTAAGTGGGAGGATGGGGGCAGGATAACCTCAATGGGTGAGTTGGTGAAATTCCCGACTTAGTGCAGGATTGGTAAATGGGAGAATTGGTGCAGGGAAGGGGAGCACTAATTACAGCCTTAGTGATGTACAGCACGGAAACAGATCCCTCCGTCCAACCTATCCACGCCCAAATTTAAGTATTCTGGCAGCTGTCCACTGAATTGGATAATCATTGCAATAAAATACTAAATGGGTAAATTTCGCAAGGGCTTATCGAAATGTGAGAATTTTCAACAGGACATCAAGTAATGGGTGAATTGGTACAGTTCAGTGCTCAGTGGGTGAGTTATGCTGTGTTGCAACTGCATGGGAGAATTCGGGCAGGAGAATACCTTTTGGGTGATTTAGAGTCAGGCACCCCAAATTGAGCGAGAGCATCAGTCAGTATGAGGATTGGTTTAAGGCAACACTGAGTGGAAAACTTGTTCAGGACATCAGGAATTGGGGGAAATGGTGCTGAGCAACACTGAATTTGAGAATTGGTGTGGGGTATCAGTAAATGAGAGACCTGGTGCAGGGTGCTGATAACTTCGAGAATTGGAGCAAATGGGAGAACACGGGCAGTGAATCAGTAAATAGGACAAATGTTGCAAAGGATTCGTGATCCAGATTCAATACAGTGCACCACGAAATGGGGGAGTTGGTGCAGTTCACCACTCAAGGGAAGATATGTGTAGGATCGGTAATTTGGAGATTTGATGCAGGGATTGCCAAGATATGAGAATTCTGTCAGCAGACAACTAAATAGGAGAATTGTTGCAGGGAAATACTGAATGGAAGACCTGGTGCACAGTGGAGCTAAATTAGGGAATGGGTGCATGGCACCAGGAAATGGGAGAATTAGAGGAGCGCACCCTTAAATGGTAGAATGGGCTCGGGCATCAGTAAGTAGAAAAGATAGTACAGGGGTCAGTTCGAGATTTGGTGGGTTTCAATAAATGGGAGATTCGGTGCACAGAGCCATTACATTGGAAAATTGGTGGGAGTGTATGTGTATTAGAAAATTGGAGCAGAGCATGTCGAAATTTGGGAATAGGGGCCAGGGAATCAATAAAAAGAAATATTGCAAGCATCGGTAAATTGGAGGCAGGTCAGTGTATCACTAAATGAACAAATATAATCAGCAGGGCATCCTTGAAAATGTGTATCAGGGAACAACTAAATGGAAGAAATTGATGCAGAGCAACAATAATTTGAGATACTAAATGGGGGAATCAGTGTAGAGTTCCATTCCATCAGAACATTGGTGAGAATGCCAACATATTTTCTATAGTACAGGAGGAAGCAGTGACGCTGCTCCAGCTCCTTTATTTTCTATAATACAGGAGGGGGCAAAAAGCCTGTTAGCTGGTCCACTCTCAATTTGTCTCCGAATGTCAGGCTTTTCAAAGAGCAGAAATGGGAAATGAGGAATATGGGTAGACCGAGAGTCCGAGAATGTGAAAGAGGGTCAGGTGCATTCACAGAGAAAGAAAGAAATATGGAGACGCATATTGAGGGAGATACTGAAAGAACCAATTCTCCAATCGACATGGCTGCTGACTGACAGAAACAAATAGGAATAAAAAGGTAACTATTAAGCACAGCCTTTCACCAGCTCCGGGTAACGGAAGGATTCTTACAGACAACAAAGTCATTTTGATTTTTCAACATTGACGGTTATAAGCTAATGAAAGATTTTGGTAAATATCCTGACAGGGAAAACTGATCATTTTACTAAAAATATAATCCAGAAATGTCGAAGTAACCTCGCTATGCCGATATGAAGCATTAACTCTGTTTCTCTCCACTGTCCTACTGAGTTTTTCTTTCAAATCTTGGTTTTGGTTCAGATTTCAAACATCGGCAGTTCTTTGTTACATGTTATTCTGAACAACGTTTGAGACAAAACCAATGACCTGACGGCTTCAGAAAATCGGTCAGAAATACTGTTAGCAAGATATCTTTGCAGAACACATCGCCCATTCCCTGACCAGGAATCACCCTTTCCCCCTCAGAGAGTGCAGCAACTCCTAACCGTGAGATTAAAAGGGAAGGTGACAGAAGCCGTCGCCTTAATTCTCAATGAAACCACTTATACATATCATTTTCGCTGCACATTAGTTTCTCGTTGTCTTCGGGGCTTTTTTTAACACAATAGGAAAATACCATTCGGCCCATCGTGCAGTATGGCTCATCAGATAGTCATCTGATTTCGATACAGCGTCCAGCTTTGACACGATTCCTTGTGTGTTCTGATGTTTTCATCGCAAACTTCATAAAATAAAGAGGCTGGAGCATCTTCACTGCTTCCTCCTGTACTATAGAAAATAAAACAGCTGGAGCAACGTCTCGACTTCCACCTGTATTTTAGAAAATAAAGGAGCTAGAGCAGCGTCTCTGCTTCGTCCCGTATTATAGAAAATAAAGGAGCTGGAGCAGCGTCACTGCTTCCTCCTGCATAATAGAAAATAAAGGAGCTGGAGCAGCGTCACCGCTTCCTCCTGTATTATAGAAAATAAAGGAGCTGGAGCAGCGTCACTGCTTCCTACCGTAGGTTAGAAAATAAAGGAGCTGGGGCAGCGTCACTGCTTCCTCCTGCATTATAGAAAATAAAGCAGTTGGAGCAGGGTCTCTGCTTCCTTTTGGACTATAGAAAATAAACGAGCTGGAGCAGCGTCACTGCTTCCTCTTGTACTATAGAAAATAAAGGAGCTGGAGCAGCGTCACCGCTTCCTCCTGTACGATAGAAAATAAAGGAGCTGGAGAAGCGTCACAGCTTCCTCCTGTATTATACAAAAAAAAGCAGCTGGAGCAGTGTTTCTGCTTCCTCCTGTATTATAGAAAATTAAGGAGCTGGAGCAGCGTCTCTGCTTCCGCCTGTATTATAGAAAATAAAGGAGCTGCAGCAGCGTCACTGCTTCCTCCTGTATTATAGAAAATAAAGGAGCTGGAGCAGGGTCACTGCTTCCTCCTGTATTATAGAAAATAAAGGAGCTGGAGCAGTGTCTCTACTTCCTCCTGTATTCTAGAAATTAAAGGAGCTGGAGCAGCGTCACTGCTTCCTCCTGTAATGTAGAAAATAAAGGAGCTGGAGCAGTGTCTCTGCCTCATCCGGTATTATAGAAAATAAAGGAGCCGGAGCAGCGTCACTGCATCCTCCTGTATTATACAAAATAAAAGTGCTTGAACAGCGTCTCTGCTTCCTCTTGTATTATAGAAAATAAAGTAGCTGGAGCAGTGTCACTGCTTCCTCCTGTATTATAGAAAATAAAGGAGCCGGAGCAGCGTCACCGCTTCATCCTGTATTATAGAAAATAAAGGAGATGGAGCAGCGTCTCTGCTTCCTCTTGTATTATAGAAAATAAAGGAGCTGGAGCAGTGTCACTGCTTCCTCCTGTATTATCGAAAATAAACGAGCTGGAGCAGCGTCACTGCTTCCTCTTGCACTATAGAAATTAAAGGAGCTGGAACAGTGTCTCTGCTTCCTCTTGTACTATAGAAAATAAAGCAGCTGGAGCAGCGTCACCGCTTCCTCCTGTACGATAGAAAATAAAGGAGCTGGAGAAGCGTCAAAGCTTCATCCTGTATTATAGAAAATAAAGGAGCTGCAGCAGCGTCTCTGCTTCCTCCTGTAATATAGAAAATAAAGGAGCAGGAGCAGCGTCACTGCTTCCTCCTGTATTATAGAAAATAAAGGAGCTGGAGCAGCGTCTCTGCTTCCTCATGTATTATAGAAAATAAAGAAGCTGGAGCAGCGTCACGGCTTCCTCCTGTATTGTAGAAAATAAAGGAGCTGGAGCAGCGTCACTGCTTCATCCTGTGTTACAGAAAATAAAGGAGCCGGAGCAGCGTCTCTGCTTCCTCCTGTATTATAGAAAATAAAGGAGCTGGAGCAGCGTCACCGCTTCCTCCTGTATTATAGAAAATAAAGGAGCTGGAGCAGCGTCACTGCTTCCTCTTGTACTATAGAAAATTAAGGAGCTGGAGCAGCGTCTCTGCTTCCTCCAGAATTATAGAAAATAAAGGAGCTGGAGCAGCGTCACTACTTCATCCAGTATTATAGAAAATAAAGGAGCTGGAGCAGCGTCACTGCTTCCTCCTGTATTATAGAAAATAAAGGACCGGGAGCAGCGTAACGGCTTCCTCTTGTACTATAGAAAATTAAGGAGCTGGAGCAGCGTCTCTGCTTCCTCCTGTATTATAGAAAATAAAGGAGCTGGAGCAGTGTAACTGCTTCCTCCTGTATTATGGAAAATAAAGGAGCTGGAGCAGTGTAACTGCTTCCTCCTGTATGATAGACAATAAAGGAGCTGGAGCAGCGTCTCTGCTTCCTCCTGTATTATAGAAAATAAAGGAGCTGGAGCAGTGTAACTGCTTCCTCCTGTATGATAGACAATAAAGGAGCTGTAGCATCGTCACTGCTTCCTCCTGTATTATAGAAAATAAAGGAGCTGGAGCAGCGTCACTGTTTCCTCTTGTACTATAGAAAATTAAGGAGCTGGAGCAGCGTCTCTGCTTCCTTCTGTATTATAGAAAATAAAGGAGCTGGAGCAGTGTGACTGCTTCCTCCTGTATTATCGAAAATAAAGGAGCTGGAGCAGCGTCACTGCTTCCTCCTGTATTATAGAAAATAAAGGAGCTAGAGCAGCGTCTCTGCTTCGTCCCGTATTATAGAAAATAAAGGAGCTGGAGCAGCGTCACTGCTTCCTCCTGTATTATAGAAAATAAAGGAGCTGGAGCAGCGTCACTGCTTCCTCCTGTATTATAGAAAATAAAGGAGCTGGAGCAGCGTCACTGCTTCCTACCGTAGGTTAGAAAATAAAGGAGCTGGGGCAGCGTCACTGCTTCCTCCTGCATTATAGAAAATAAAGCAGTTGGAGCAGGGTCTCTGCTTCCTTTTGGACTATAGAAAATAAACGAGCTGGAGCAGCGTCACTGCTTCCTCCTGTATTATAGAAAATAAAGGAGCTGGAGAAGCGTCACAGCTTCCCCTCGTATTATAGAAAATAAAGGAGCTGGAGCAGCGTCACTGCTTCCTCCTGTATTATAGAAAATAAAGGAGCTGGAGCAGCGTCACTGCTTCCTCCTGATTTTAGGAAAATAAAGGAGCTGGAGCAGCGTCACTGCTTCCACCTGTATTATAGAAAATAAAGGAGCTGGAGCAGCGTCTCTGCTTCCCCCCGTATTATAGAAAATAAAGGTGCTGGAGCAGCGTCACTGCTTCCTCCTGATTTTCGGAAAATAAAGGAGCTGGAGCATCGTCACTGCTTCCTCCTGTATAATAGAAAACAAAGGAGCTGGAGCAGCATCACTGCTTCCTCCTGCATTATAGAAAATAAAGGAGCTGGAGCAGAGTCACTGGTTCCTTCTGTATTATAAAAAATAAAGGACCTGGAGCAGCGTCACTGCTTCCTTCTATATTATAGAAAATAAAGGAGCTGGAGCAGCGTCACCGCTTCCTCCTTTATTATAGAAAATAAAGGAGCTGGAGCACCGTCACTGCTTCCTCCTGTATTATAGAAAATAAAGGAGCTGGAGCAGCGTAACGGCTTCCTCTTGTACTATAGAAAATTAAGGAGCTGGAGCAGCGTCTCTGCTTCCTCCTGTATTATAGAAAATAAAGGAGCTGGAGCAGTGTAACTGCTTCCTCCTGTAAGATAGACAATAAAGGAGCTGGAGCAGCTTCTCTGCTTCCTCCTGTATTATAGAAAATAAAGGAGCTGGAGCAGTGTAACTGCTTCCTCCTGTATGGTAGACAATAAAGGAGCTGGAGCAGCGTCTCTGCTACCTCCTGTATTATAGAAAATAAAGGAGCTGGAGCAGTGTAACTGCTTCCTCCTGTATGATAGAAAATAAAGGAGCTGGAGCAGCGTCTCTGCTTCCTCCTGTATTATAGAAAATAAAGGAGCTGGAGCAGTGTAACTGCTTCCTCCTGTATGATAGACAATAAAGGAGCTGGAGCAGAGTCACTGCTTCCTCCTGTATTATCTAAAATAAAGGAGCTGGAGCAGCGTCACTGCTTCCCCCTGTATTATAGAAAATAAAGGAGGTGGAGCAGCATCACAGCTTCCTCTTGTACTATAAAAAATTAAGGAGCTGGAGCAGCCTCTCTGCTTCCTCCTGTATTATAGAAAATAAAGGAGCTGGAGCAGCGTCACTGCTTCCTCCTGTAATGTAGAAAATAAAGGAGCTGGAGCAGTGTCTCTGCCTCATCCGGTATTATAGAAAATAAAGGAGCCGGAGCAGCGTCACTGCATCCTCCTGTATTATACAAAATAAAAGTGCTTGAACAGCGTCTCTGCTTCCTCTTGTATTATAGAAAATAAAGTAGCTGGAGCAGTGTCACTGCTTCCTCCTGTATTATAGAAAATAAAGGAGCCGGAGCAGCGTCACCGCTTCATCCTGTATTATAGAAAATAAAGGAGATGGAGCAGCGTCTCTGCTTCCTCTTGTATTATAGAAAATAAAGGAGCTGGAGCAGTGTCACTGCTTCCTCCTGTATTATCGAAAATAAACGAGCTGGAGCAGCGTCACTGCTTCCTCTTGCACTATAGAAATTAAAGGAGCTGGAACAGTGTCTCTGCTTCCTCTTGTACTATAGAAAATAAAGCAGCTGGAGCAGCGTCACCGCTTCCTCCTGTACGATAGAAAATAAAGGAGCTGGAGAAGCGTCAAAGCTTCATCCTGTATTATAGAAAATAAAGGAGCTGGAGCAGCGTCTCTGCTTCCTCCTGTAATATAGAAAATAAAGGAGCAGGAGCAGCGTTAATGCTTCCTCCTGTGATATAGAAAATAGAGGAGCTGGAGCAGCGTCACTGCTTCCTCCTGTATTATAGAAAATAAAGGAGCTGGAGCAGCGTCTCTGCTTCCTCATGTATTATAGAAAATAAAGAAGCTGGAGCAGCGTCACGGCTTCCTCCTGTATTGTAGAAAATAAAGGAGCTGGAGCAGCGTCACTGCTTCATCCTGTGTTACAGAAAATAAAGGAGCCGGAGCAGCGTCTCTGCTTCCTCCTGTATTATAGAAAATAAAGGAGCTGGAGCAGCGTCACCGCTTCCTCCTGTATTATAGAAAATAAAGGAGCTGGAGCAGCGTCACTGCTTCCTCTTGTACTATAGAAAATTAAGGAGCTGGAGCAGCGTCTCTGCTTCCTCCAGAATTATAGAAAATAAAGGAGCTGGAGCAGCGTCACTACTTCATCCAGTATTATAGAAAATAAAGGAGCTGGAGCAGCGTCACTGCTTCCTCCTGTATTATAGAAAATAAAGGACCGGGAGCAGCGTAACGGCTTCCTCTTGTACTATAGAAAATTAAGGAGCTGGAGCAGCGTCTCTGCTTCCTCCTGTATTATAGAAAATAAAGGAGCTGGAGCAGTGTAACTGCTTCCTCCTGTATTATAGAAAATAAAGGAGCTGGAGCAGTGTAACTGCTTCCTCCTGTATGATAGACAATAAAGGAGCTGGAGCAGCGTCTCTGCTTCCTCCTGTATTATAGAAAATAAAGGAGCTGGAGCAGTGTAACTGCTTCCTCCTGTATGATAGACAATAAAGGAGCTGTAGCATCGTCACTGCTTCCTCCTGTATTATAGAAAATAAAGGAGCTGGAGCAGCGTCACTGTTTCCTCTTGTACTATAGAAAATTAAGGAGCTGGAGCAGCGTCTCTGCTTCCTTCTGTATTATAGAAAATAAAGGAGCTGGAGCAGTGTGACTGCTTCCTCCTGTATTATCGAAAATAAAGGAGCTGGAGCAGCGTCACTGCTTCCTCCTGTATTATAGAAAATAAAGGAGCTAGAGCAGCGTCTCTGCTTCGTCCCGTATTATAGAAAATAAAGGAGCTGGAGCAGCGTCACTGCTTCCTCCTGTATTATAGAAAATAAAGGAGCTGGAGCAGCGTCACTGCTTCCTCCTGTATTATAGAAAATAAAGGAGCTGGAGCAGCGTCACTGCTTCCTACCGTAGGTTAGAAAATAAAGGAGCTGGGGCAGCGTCACTGCTTCCTCCTGCATTATAGAAAATAAAGCAGTTGGAGCAGGGTCTCTGCTTCCTTTTGGACTATAGAAAATAAACGAGCTGGAGCAGCGTCACTGCTTCCTCCTGTATTATAGAAAATAAAGGAGCTGGAGAAGCGTCACAGCTTCCCCTCGTATTATAGAAAATAAAGGAGCTGGAGCAGCGTCACTGCTTCCTCCTGTATTATAGAAAATAAAGGAGCTGGAGCAGCGTCACTGCTTCCTCCTGATTTTAGGAAAATAAAGGAGCTGGAGCAGCGTCACTGCTTCCACCTGTATTATAGAAAATAAAGGAGCTGGAGCAGCGTCTCTGCTTCCCCCCGTATTATAGAAAATAAAGGTGCTGGAGCAGCGTCACTGCTTCCTCCTGATTTTCGGAAAATAAAGGAGCTGGAGCATCGTCACTGCTTCCTCCTGTATAATAGAAAACAAAGGAGCTGGAGCAGCATCACTGCTTCCTCCTGCATTATAGAAAATAAAGGAGCTGGAGCAGAGTCACTGGTTCCTTCTGTATTATAAAAAATAAAGGACCTGGAGCAGCGTCACTGCTTCCTTCTATATTATAGAAAATAAAGGAGCTGGAGCAGCGTCACCGCTTCCTCCTTTATTATAGAAAATAAAGGAGCTGGAGCACCGTCACTGCTTCCTCCTGTATTATAGAAAATAAAGGAGCTGGAGCAGCGTAACGGCTTCCTCTTGTACTATAGAAAATTAAGGAGCTGGAGCAGCGTCTCTGCTTCCTCCTGTATTATAGAAAATAAAGGAGCTGGAGCAGTGTAACTGCTTCCTCCTGTAAGATAGACAATAAAGGAGCTGGAGCAGCTTCTCTGCTTCCTCCTGTATTATAGAAAATAAAGGAGCTGGAGCAGTGTAACTGCTTCCTCCTGTATGGTAGACAATAAAGGAGCTGGAGCAGCGTCTCTGCTACCTCCTGTATTATAGAAAATAAAGGAGCTGGAGCAGTGTAACTGCTTCCTCCTGTATGATAGAAAATAAAGGAGCTGGAGCAGCGTCTCTGCTTCCTCCTGTATTATAGAAAATAAAGGAGCTGGAGCAGTGTAACTGCTTCCTCCTGTATGATAGACAATAAAGGAGCTGGAGCAGAGTCACTGCTTCCTCCTGTATTATCTAAAATAAAGGAGCTGGAGCAGCGTCACTGCTTCCCCCTGTATTATAGAAAATAAAGGAGGTGGAGCAGCATCACAGCTTCCTCTTGTACTATAAAAAATTAAGGAGCTGGAGCAGCCTCTCTGCTTCCTCCTGTATTATAGAAAATAAAGGAGCTGGAGCAGCGTCACTGCTTCCTCCTGTATAATAGAAAATAAAGGAGCTGGAGCAGTGTAACTGCTTCCTCCTGTATGATAGACAATAAAGGAGCTGGAGCAGCGTCTCTGCTTCCACCTGTATTATAGAAAATAAAGGATCTGGAGCAGCGTCACTGCTTCCTCCTGTATTATAGAAATTAAAGGAGCTGGCGAAGCGTCACTGCTTCCTCCTGTATTATAGAAAATAAAGGAGCTGGAGCAGCGTCACTGCTTCCTCCTGTATTATAGAAAATAAAGGAGCTGGAGCAGCATCACTGCTTCCTCCTGTATTATAGAAAATAAAGGAGCTGGAACAGCGTCTCTGCTTCCTCTTGTTCTGTAGAAAATAAAGGAGCTGGAGCAGCGTCTCTGCTTCCCCTCGTATTATAGAAAATAAAGGAGTTGGAGCAGCGTCACTGCTTCCTCCTGTATTATAGAAAATAAAGGAGCTGGAGCAGCGTCACTGCTTCCTCCTGATTTTAGGAAAATAAAGGAGCTGGAGCAGCGTCACTGCTTCCACCTGTATTATAGAAAATAAAGGAGCTGGAGCAGGGTCTCTGCTTCCCCCCGTATTATAGAAAATAGAGGAGCTGGAGCAGCGTCACTGCTTCCTCCTGATTTTAGGAAAATAGAGGAGCTGGAGCAGCGTCACTGCTTCCTCCGGTATTATAGAAAACAAAGGAGCTGGAGCAGCATCACTGCTTCCTCCTGCATTATAGAAAATAAAGGAGCTGGAGCAGAGTCACTGGTTCCTTCTGTATTATAAAAAATAAAGGACCTGGAGCAGCGTCACTGCTTCCTTCTGTATTATAGAAAATAAAGGAGTTGGAGCAGCGTCTCTGCTTCATCCTGTATTATAGAAAATAAAGGAGCTGGAGCAGCGTCACTGCTTCATCCTGTATTATAGAAAATAAAGGAGCTGGAGCAGCATCTCTGCTTCCTCCAGAATTATAGAAAATACAGGAGCAGGAGCAGCGTCACAGCTTCCTCCTGTATTATAGAAAATAAAGGAGCTGGAGCAGAGTCACTGCTTCCTTCTGTATTATAGAAAATAAAGGAGTTGGAGCAGCGTCTCTGCTTCCTCTTGTATTATACAAAGTAAAGGAGCTGGCTCAGCGTCACTGCTTCATCCTGTATTATAGAAAATAAAGGAGCCAGAGCAGCATCTCTGCTTCCTCCAGTATTATCGAAAATAAAGGAGCTGGAGCAGCGTCACCGCTTCCTCCTGTATTATAGAAAATAAAGGAGCCAGAGCAGCATCTCTGCTTCCTCCAGTATTATAGAAAATAAAGGAGGTGGAGCAGCGTCACTGCTTCCTCCTGGAAAAGAGAAAATAAAGGAGCGGGAGCAGTGTCACTGCTTCCTCCTGTATTATAGAGAATAAAGGAGTTGGAGCAGCGTCACTGCTTCCTCCTGTATTATAGAAAATAATGGAGCTAGAGAAGTGTCTCTGCTTCCTCCTGTATTATAGAAAATAAAGGAGCTGGAGCAGTGTCTCTGCTTCCTCCTGTATTACAGAAAATAAAGGAGCTAGAGCAGTGTCTCTGCTTCCTCCTGTATTATAGAAAATAAAGGAGCTGGAGCAGTGTCTCTGCTTCCCCCTACATTGTCGAAAATAAAGGAGCTGGAACAGCGTCTCTGCTTCCTATTGTTCTATAGAAAATAAAGGAGCTGGAGCAGCGTCTCTGCTTCCTCTTGTATTATACAAAGTAAAGGAGCTGGCTCAGCGTCACTGCTTCATCCTGTATTATAGAAAATAAAGGAGCCAGAGCAGCATCTCTGCTTCCTCCAGTATTATCGAAAATAAAGGAGCTGGAGCAGCGTCACCGGTTCCTCCTGTATTATAGAAAATAAAGGAGCCAGAGCAGCATCTCTGCTTCCTCCAGTATTATAGAAAATAAAGGAGGTGGAGCAGCGTCACTGCTTCCTCCTGGAAAAGAGAAAATAAAGGAGCGGGAGCAGTGTCACTGCTTCCTCCTGTATTATAGAGAATAAAGGAGTTGGAGCAGCGTCACTGCTTCCTCCTGTATTATAGAAAATAATGGAGCTAGAGCAGTGTCTCTGCTTCCTCCTGTATTATAGAAAATAAAGGAGCTGGAGCAGTGTCTCTGCTTCCTCCTGTATTACAGAAAATAAAGGAGCTAGAGCAGTGTCTCTGCTTCCTCCTGTATTATAGAAAATAAAGGAGCTGGAGCAGTGTCTCTGCTTCCCCCTACATTGTCGAAAATAAAGGAGCTGGAACAGCGTCTCTGCTTCCTATTGTTCTATAGAAAATAAAGGAGCTGGAGCAGCGTCTCTGCTTCCCCTCGTATTATAGAAAATAAAGGAGCTGGAGCAGCGTCACTGCTTCCTCCTGTATTAAAGGAAATAAAGGAGCTGGAGCAGCGTCACTGCTTCCTCCTGTATTATAGAAAATCAAGGAGCTGCAGCAGCGTCTCTGGTTCCCCCCGTATTATAGAAAATAAAGGAGCTGGAGCAGCGTCACTGCTTCCTCCTGTATTATAGAAAATCAAGGAGCTGCAGCAGCGTCTCTGGTTCCCCCCGTATTATAGAAAATAAAGGAGCTGGAGCAGTGTCTCTGCTTCCTCCTGTATTATAGAAAATCAAGGAGCTGCAGCAGCGTCTCTGGTTCCCCCCGTATTATAGAAAATAAAGGAGCTGGAGCAGCGTCACTGCTTCCTCCTGTATTATAGAAAATAAAGGAGCTGGAGCAGCGTCACTGCTTCCTCCTGGAAAAGAGAAAATAAAGGAGGTGGAGCAGCGTCACTGCTTCCTCTTGTATTATAGAAAATAAACGACCTGGAGCAGCGTCACTGCTTCCTCCGGTATTATAGAAAATAAACGACCTGGAGCAGCGTCACTGCTTCCTCCGGTATTATAGAAAATAAACGACCTGGAGCAGCGTCACTGCTTCCTCCGGTATTATAGAAAATACAGGAACAGGAGCAGCGTCACAGCTTCCTCCTGTATTATAGAAAATAAAGGAGCTGGAGCAGCGTCACTGCTTCCTCCTGTATTACAGAAAATAAAGGAGCTGGAGCAGAATCACTACTTCCTCCTGTATTGTAGAAAATAAAGGAGCTGGACCAGCGTCTCTACTTCCTCCAGTATTATTGAAAATAAAGGAGCTGGAGCAGCGTCACTGCTTCCTTCTGTATTATAGAAAATAAAGGAGCTGGAGCAGCGTCTCTACTTCCTCCTGTATTATAGAAAATAAAGGAGCTGGAGCAGCGTCACTGCTTCATCCTGTACTATAGAAAATCAAGGAGCCGGAGCAGCATCTCTGCTTCCTCCTGTATTATAGAAAATAAAGGAGATGGAGCAGCGTCACCGCTTCCTATTGTATTATAGAAAATAAACGACCTGGAGCAGCGTCACTGCTTCCTCCGGTATTATAGAAAATTAACGACCTGGAGCAGCGTCACTGCTTCCTCCGGTATTATAGAAAATACAGGAGCAGGAGCAGCGTCACAGCTTCCCCCTGTATTATCGAAAACAAAGGAGCTGGAGCAGCGTCACTGCTTCCTCCTGTATTACAGAAAATAAAGGAGCTGGAGCAGAGTCACTGCTTCCTCCTGTATTGTAGAAAATAAAGGAGCTGGACCAGCGTCTCTACTTCCTCCTGTATTATAGAAAATAAAGGAGCAGGAGCAGCGTCACTGCTTCCTTCTGTATTATAGAAAATAACGGAGCTGGAGCAGCGTCACTGCTTCCTCCTGTATTATAGAAAATAACGGAGCTGGAGCAGCGTCACTGCTTCCTCCTGTATTATGCAAAATAAAGGAGCTGGAGCAGCGTCACTGCTTCCTCCGGTATTATAGAAAACAAAGGAGCTGGAGCAGCATCACTGCTTCCTCCTTCATTATAGAAAATAAAGGAGCTGGAGCAGAGTCACTGGTTCCTTCTGTATTATAGAAAATAAAGAAGCTGGAGCAGCGTCACTGCTTCCTTCTGTATTATAGAAAATAAAGGACCTGGAGCAGCGTCACTGCTTCCTTCTGTATTATAGAAAATAAAGGAGCCGGAGCAGCGTCTTTGCTTCCTCCTGTATTATAGAAAATAAAGGAGTTGGAGCAGCGTCTCTGCTTCATCCTGTATTATAGAAAATAAAGGAGCTGGAACAGCGTCACTGCTTCATCCTGTATTATAGAAAATAAAGGAGCCGGAGCAGCCTCTCTGCTTCCTCCAGTATTATAGAAAATAAAGGAGCCGGAGCACCGTCTTTGCTTCCTCCTGTATGATAGAAAATAAGGGAGTTGGAGCAGCGTCTCTGCTTCCTCCTGTATTATAGAAAATAAAGGAGCTGGAGCAGCGTCTTTGGTTCCTCCTGTATTATAGAAAATAAAGGAGCCGGAGCAGCATCTCTGCTTCCTCCAGTATTATAGAAAATAAAGGAGCTGGAGCAGCGTCACCGCTTCCTCCTGTATTATATAAATTAAAGGAGCTGGAGCAGCGTCACCTCTTCCTCCTGTATTATAGAAAATAAAGGAGCCGGAGCAGCGTCACTGCTTCCTCCTGAATTATAGAAAATAAAGGAACTGGAGTAGTGTCACTGCTTCCTCCTGTATTATAGAAAATGAAGGAGCTGGAGCAGCGTCTCTGCTTCGTCCTGTATTATAGAAAATATAGGAGCTGGAGCAGCGTCACCGCTTCCTCCTGTATTATAGAAAATAAAGGAGCTGGAGCAGAGTCACTGCTTCCTCCTTCATTATAGAAAATAACGGAGCTGGAACAGCGTCTCTGTTTCCTCTTGTACTATCGAAAATAAAGAAGCTGGAGCAGCGTCACTGCTTTCTCCTGTATTATAGAAAATAAAGCAGCTGGAGCAGCGTCACTGCTTCCTCCTGTATTATAGAAAATAAAGGAGCTGGAGCAGCGTCACGGCTTCCTCCAGTTTATAGAAAATAAAGGAGCTGGAGCAGCGTCACTGCTTCCTCCTGTATTATAGAAAATATTTCGAGCAGCGTCACTGCTTCCTCCTGTATTATTGAAAATAAAGGATGTGGAGCAGCGTCACTGTTTCCTCCTGTATTATAGAAAATAAAGGAACTGGAGCAGCGTCACGGCTCTCACCTGTATTATAAAAAATGAAGGAGCTGGAGCAGCGTCACTGCTTCCTCCTGTATTATAGAAAATAAAGGAGCCGGAGCAGCGTCTTTGCTTCCTCCTGTATGATAGAAAATAAGGGAGTTGGAGCAGCGTCTCTGCTTCCTCCTGTATTATAGAAAATAAAGGAGCTGGAGCAGCGTCTTTGCTTCCTCCTGTATTATAGAAAATAAAGGAGCCGGAGCAGCATCTCTGCTTCCTCCAGTATTATAGAAAATAAAGGAGCTGGAGCATCGTCACCGCTTCCTCCTGTATTATATAAATTAAAGGAGCTGGAGCAGCGTCACGTCTTCCTCCTGTATTATAGAAAATAGAGGAGCTGGAACAGCGTCACTGCTTCCTCCTGTATTATAGAAAATAGAGGAGCTGGAGCAGCGTCACCGCTTCCTCCTGTATTATAGAAAATCAAGGAGCTGGAGCAGCGTCACTGCTTTCTCCTGTATAATGCAAAATAAAGGAGCTGGCGCAGAGTCACTGCTTCCTCCTTCATTATAGAAAATAACGGAGCTGGAACAGCGTCTCTGTTTCCTCTTGTACTATCGAAAATAAAGAAGCTGGAGCAGCGTCACTGCTTTCTCCTGTATAACGCAAAATAAAGGAGCTGGCGCAGAGTCACTGCTTCCTCCTTCATTATAGAAAATAACGGAGCTGGAACAGCGTCTCTGTTTCCTCTTGTACTATCGAAAATAAAGGAGCTGGAGCAGCGTCACTGCTTCCTCCTGTATTATAGAAAATAAAGGAGCTGGAGCAGCGTCACGGCCTCCTCCAGTTTATAGAAAATAAAGGAGCTGGAGCAGCGTCACTGCTTCCTCCTGTATTATAGAAAATAAAGGAGCTGGAGCAGCGTCACGGCTTCCTCCAGTTTATAGAAAATAAAGGAGCTGGAGCAGCGTCACTGCTTCCTCCTGTATTATAGAAAATATTTGGAGCAGCGTCACTGCTTCCTCCTGTATTATAGAAAATAAAGGAACTGGAGCAGCGTCACGGCTCTCACCTGTATTATAAAAAATGAAGGAGCTGGAGCAGCGTCACTGCTTCCTCCTGCATTATACAAAAAAAAGCAGCTGGAGCAGTGTTTCTGCTTCCTCCTGTACTATAGAAAATCAAGGAGCCGGAGCAGCATCTCTGCTTCCTCCTGTATTATAGAAAATAAAGGAGATGGAGCAGCGTCACCGCTTCCTATTGTATTATAGAAAATAAACGACCTGGAGCAGCGTCACTGCTTCCTCCGGTATTATAGAAAATTAACGACCTGGAGCAGCGTCACTGCTTCCTCCGGTATTATAGAAAATACAGGAGCAGGAGCAGCGTCACAGCTTCCTCCTGTATTATCGAAAACAAAGGAGCTGGAGCAGCGTCACTGCTTCCTCCTGTATTACAGAAAATAAAGGAGCTGGAGCAGAGTCACTGCTTCCTCCTGTATTGTAGAAAATAAAGGAGCTGGACCAGCGTCTCTACTTCCTCCTGTATTATAGAAAATAAAGGAGCAGGAGCAGCGTCACTGCTTCCTTCTGTATTATAGAAAATAACGGAGCTGGAGCAGCGTCACTGCTTCCTCCTGTATTATAGAAAATAACGGAGCTGGAGCAGCGTCACTGCTTCCTCCTGTATTATGCAAAATAAAGGAGCTGGAGCAGCGTCACTGCTTCCTCCGGTATTATAGAAAACAAAGGAGCTGGAGCAGCATCACTGCTTCCTCCTTCATTATAGAAAATAAAGGAGCTGGAGCAGAGTCACTGGTTCCTTCTGTATTATAGAAAATAAAGAAGCTGGAGCAGCGTCACTGCTTCCTTCTGTATTATAGAAAATAAAGGACCTGGAGCAGCGTCACTGCTTCCTTCTGTATTATAGAAAATAAAGGAGCCGGAGCAGCGTCTTTGCTTCCTCCTGTATTATAGAAAATAAAGGAGTTGGAGCAGCGTCTCTGCTTCATCCTGTATTATAGAAAATAAAGGAGCTGGAACAGCGTCACTGCTTCATCCTGTATTATAGAAAATAAAGGAGCTGGAGCAGCGTCTTTGGTTCCTCCTGTATTATAGAAAATAAAGGAGCCGGAGCAGCATCTCTGCTTCCTCCAGTATTATAGAAAATAAAGGAGCTGGAGCAGTGTCACCGCTTCCTCCTGTATTATATAAATTAAAGGAGCTGGAGCAGCGTCACCTCTTCCTCCTGTATTATAGAAAATAAAGGAGCCGGAGCAGCGTCACTGCTTCCTCCTGAATTATAGAAAATAAAGGAACTGGAGTAGTGTCACTGCTTCCTCCTGTATTATAGAAAATGAAGGAGCTGGAGCAGCGTCTCTGCTTCGTCCTGTATTATAGAAAATATAGGAGCTGGAGCAGCGTCACCGCTTCCTCCTGTATTATAGAAAATAAAGGAGCTGGAGCAGAGTCACTGCTTCCTCCTTCATTATAGAAAATAACGGAGCTGGAACAGCGTCTCTGTTTCCTCTTGTACTATCGAAAATAAAGAAGCTGGAGCAGCGTCACTGCTTTCTCCTGTATTATAGAAAATAAAGCAGCTGGAGCAGCGTCACTGCTTCCTCCTGTATTATAGAAAATAAAGGAGCTGGAGCAGCGTCACGGCTTCCTCCAGTTTATAGAAAATAAAGGAGCTGGAGCAGCGTCACTGCTTCCTCCTGTATTATAGAAAATATTTCGAGCAGCGTCACTGCTTCCTCCTGTATTATTGAAAATAAAGGATGTGGAGCAGCGTCACTGTTTCCTCCTGTATTATAGAAAATAAAGGAACTGGAGCAGCGTCACGGCTCTCACCTGTATTATAAAAAATGAAGGAGCTGGAGCAGCGTCACTGCTTCCTCCTGTATTATAGAAAATAAAGGAGCCGGAGCAGCGTCTTTGCTTCCTCCTGTATGATAGAAAATAAGGGAGTTGGAGCAGCGTCTCTGCTTCCTCCTGTATTATAGAAAATAAAGGAGCTGGAGCAGCGTCTTTGCTTCCTCCTGTATTATAGAAAATAAAGGAGCCGGAGCAGCATCTCTGCTTCCTCCAGTATTATAGAAAATAAAGGAGCTGGAGCATCGTCACCGCTTCCTCCTGTATTATATAAATTAAAGGAGCTGGAGCAGCGTCACGTCTTCCTCCTGTATTATAGAAAATAGAGGAGCTGGAACAGCGTCACTGCTTCCTCCTGTATTATAGAAAATAGAGGAGCTGGAGCAGCGTCACCGCTTCCTCCTGTATTATAGAAAATCAAGGAGCTGGAGCAGCGTCACTGCTTTCTCCTGTATAATGCAAAATAAAGGAGCTGGCGCAGAGTCACTGCTTCCTCCTTCATTATAGAAAATAACGGAGCTGGAACAGCGTCTCTGTTTCCTCTTGTACTATCGAAAATAAAGAAGCTGGAGCAGCGTCACTGCTTTCTCCTGTATAACGCAAAATAAAGGAGCTGGCGCAGAGTCACTGCTTCCTCCTTCATTATAGAAAATAACGGAGCTGGAACAGCGTCTCTGTTTCCTCTTGTACTATCGAAAATAAAGGAGCTGGAGCAGCGTCACTGCTTCCTCCTGTATTATAGAAAATAAAGGAGCTGGAGCAGCGTCACGGCCTCCTCCAGTTTATAGAAAATAAAGGAGCTGGAGCAGCGTCACTGCTTCCTCCTGTATTATAGAAAATAAAGGAGCTGGAGCAGCGTCACGGCTTCCTCCAGTTTCGAGAAAATAAAGGAGCTGGAGCAGCGTCACTGCTTCCTCCTGTATTATAGAAAATATTTGGAGCAGCGTCACTGCTTCCTCCTGTATTATAGAAAATAAAGGAACTGGAGCAGCGTCACGGCTCTCACCTGTATTATAAAAAATGAAGGAGCTGGAGCAGCGTCACTGCTTCCTCCTGTATTATACAAAAAAAAGCAGCTGGAGCAGTGTTTCTGCTTCCTCCTGTATTATAGAAAATAAAGGAGATGGAGCAGCGTCTCTGCTTCCTCTTGTATTATAGAAAATAAAGGAGCTGGAGCAGTGTCACTGCTTCCTCCTGTATTATAGAAAATAAAGGAGCTGCAGAAGCGTCACTGCTTCCTCCTGTATTCTCGAAATTAAAGGAGCTGGAGCAGCGTCACTGCTTCCTCCTGTAATGTAGAAAATAAAGGAGCTGGAGCAGTGTCTCTGCCTCATCCGGTATTATAGAAAATAAAGGAGCCGGAGCAGCGTCACTGCATCCTCCTGTATTATACAAAATAAAAGTGCTTGAACAGCGTCTCTGCTTCCTCTTGTATTATAGAAAATAAAGTAGCTGGAGCAGTGTCACTGCTTCCTCCTGTATTATAGAAAATAAAGGAGCCGGAGCAGCGTCAGCGCTTCATCCTGTATTATAGAAAATAAAGGAGCTGAAGCAGCGTCACTGCTTCCTCCTGTATTATAGAAAATAAAGGAGATGGAGCAGCGTCTCTGCTTCCTCTTGTATTACAGAAAATAAAGGAGCTGGAGCAGTGTCACTGCTTCCTCCTGTATTATAGAAAATAAACGAGCTGGAGCAGCGTCACTGCTTCCTCCGGTATTATAGAAAATACAGGAACAGGAGCAACGTCACAGCTTCCTCCTGTATTATCGAAAACAAAGGAGCTGGAGCAGCGTCACTGCTTCCTCCTGTATTACAGAAAATATCGGAGCTGGAGCAGAGTCACTGCTTCCTCCTGTATTGTAGAAAATAAAGGAGCTGGACCAGCGTCTCTACTTCCTCCTGTATTATAGAAAATAAAGTAGCTGGCGCAGCGTCTCTGCTTCCTCCTGTATTATAGAAAACAAAGGAGCTCGAGCAGCGTCACCGCTTCCTCCTGTATTATAGAAAATAACGGAGCTGGAGCAGCGTCACTGCTTCCTCCTGTATTATAGAAAAAAAAGCAGCTGGAGCAGTGTTTCTGCTTCCTCCTGTATTATAGAAAATTAAGGAGCTGGAGCAGCGTCTCTGCTTCCGCCTGTATTATAGAAAATAAAGGAGCTGCAGCAGCGTCACTGCTTCCTCCTGTATTATAGAAAATAAAGGAGCTGGAGCAGGGTCACTGCTTCCTCCTGTATTATAGAAAATAAAGGAGCTGGAGCAGTGTCTCTACTTCCTCCTGTATTCTAGAAATTAAAGGAGCTGGAGCAGCGTCACTGCTTCCTCCTGTAATGTAGAAAATAAAGGAGCTGGAGCAGTGTCTCTGCCTCATCCGGTATTATAGAAAATAAAGGAGCCGGAGCAGCGTCACTGCATCCTCCTGTATTATACAAAATAAAAGTGCTTGAACAGCGTCTCTGCTTCCTCTTGTATTATAGAAAATAAAGTAGCTGGAGCAGTGTCACTGCTTCCTCCTGTATTATAGAAAATAAAGGAGCCGGAGCAGCGTCACCGCTTCATCCTGTATTATAGAAAATAAAGGAGATGGAGCAGCGTCTCTGCTTCCTCTTGTATTATAGAAAATAAAGGAGCTGGAGCAGTGTCACTGCTTCCTCCTGTATTATCGAAAATAAACGAGCTGGAGCAGCGTCACTGCTTCCTCTTGCACTATAGAAATTAAAGGAGCTGGAACAGTGTCTCTGCTTCCTCTTGTACTATAGAAAATAAAGCAGCTGGAGCAGCGTCACCGCTTCCTCCTGTACGATAGAAAATAAAGGAGCTGGAGAAGCGTCAAAGCTTCATCCTGTATTATAGAAAATAAAGGAGCTGGAGCAGCGTCTCTGCTTCCTCCTGTAATATAGAAAATAAAGGAGCAGGAGCAGCGTTAATGCTTCCTCCTGTGATATAGAAAATAGAGGAGCTGGAGCAGCGTCACTGCTTCCTCCTGTATTATAGAAAATAAAGGAGCTGGAGCAGCGTCTCTGCTTCCTCATGTATTATAGAAAATAAAGAAGCTGGAGCAGCGTCACGGCTTCCTCCTGTATTGTAGAAAATAAAGGAGCTGGAGCAGCGTCACTGCTTCATCCTGTGTTACAGAAAATAAAGGAGCCGGAGCAGCGTCTCTGCTTCCTCCTGTATTATAGAAAATAAAGGAGCTGGAGCAGCGTCACCGCTTCCTCCTGTATTATAGAAAATAAAGGAGCTGGAGCAGCGTCACTGCTTCCTCTTGTACTATAGAAAATTAAGGAGCTGGAGCAGCGTCTCTGCTTCCTCCAGAATTATAGAAAATAAAGGAGCTGGAGCAGCGTCACTACTTCATCCAGTATTATAGAAAATAAAGGAGCTGGAGCAGCGTCACTGCTTCCTCCTGTATTATAGAAAATAAAGGACCGGGAGCAGCGTAACGGCTTCCTCTTGTCCTATAGAAAATTAAGGAGCTGGAGCAGCGTCTCTGCTTCCTCCTGTATTATAGAAAATAAAGGAGCTGGAGCAGTGTAACTGCTTCCTCCTGTATTATAGAAAATAAAGGAGCTGGAGCAGTGTAACTGCTTCCTCCTGTATGATAGACAATAAAGGAGCTGGAGCAGCGTCTCTGCTTCCTCCTGTATTATAGAAAATAAAGGAGCTGGAGCAGTGTAACTGCTTCCTCCTGTATGATAGACAATAAAGGAGCTGTAGCATCGTCACTGCTTCCTCCTGTATTATAGAAAATAAAGGAGCTGGAGCAGCGTCACTGTTTCCTCTTGTACTATAGAAAATTAAGGAGCTGGAGCAGCGTCTCTGCTTCCTTCTGTATTATAGAAAATAAAGGAGCTGGAGCAGTGTGACTGCTTCCTCCTGTATTATCGAAAATAAAGGAGCTGGAGCAGCGTCACTGCTTCCTCCTGTATTATAGAAAATAAAGGAGCTAGAGCAGCGTCTCTGCTTCGTCCCGTATTATAGAAAATAAAGGAGCTGGAGCAGCGTCACTGCTTCCTCCTGTATTATAGAAAATAAAGGAGCTGGAGCAGCGTCACTGCTTCCTCCTGTATTATAGAAAATAAAGGAGCTGGAGCAGCGTCACTGCTTCCTACCTTAGGTTAGAAAATAAAGGAGCTGGGGCAGCGTCACTGCTTCCTCCTGCATTATAGAAAATAAAGCAGTTGGAGCAGGGTCTCTGCTTCCTTTTGGACTATAGAAAATAAACGAGCTGGAGCAGCGTCACTGCTTCCTCCTGTATTATAGAAAATAAAGGAGCTGGAGAAGCGTCACAGCTTCCCCTCGTATTATAGAAAATAAAGGAGCTGGAGCAGCGTCACTGCTTCCTCCTGTATTATAGAAAATAAAGGAGCTGGAGCAGCGTCACTGCTTCCTCCTGATTTTAGGAAAATAAAGGAGCTGGAGCAGCGTCACTGCTTCCACCTGTATTATAGAAAATAAAGGAGCTGGAGCAGCGTCTCTGCTTCCCCCCGTTTTATAGAAAATAAAGGTGCTGGAGCAGCGTCACTGCTTCCTCCTGATTTTCGGAAAATAAAGGAGCTGGAGCATCGTCACTGCTTCCTCCTGTGTAATAGAAAACAAAGGAGCTGGAGCAGCATCACTGCTTCCTCCTGCATTATAGAAAATAAAGGAGCTGGAGCAGAGTCACTGGTTCCTTCTGTATTATAAAAAATAAAGGACCTGGAGCAGCGTCACTGCTTCCTTCTATATTATAGAAAATAAAGGAGCTGGAGCAGCGTCACCGCTTCCTCCTTTATTATAGAAAATAAAGGAGCTGGAGCACCGTCACTGCTTCCTCCTGTATTATAGAAAATAAAGGAGCTGGAGCAGCGTAACGGCTTCCTCTTGTACTATAGAAAATTAAGGAGCTGGAGCAGCGTCTCTGCTTCCTCCTGTATTATAGAAAATAAAGGAGCTGGAGCAGTGTAACTGCTTCCTCCTGTAAGATAGACAATAAAGGAGCTGGAGCAGCTTCTCTGCTTCCTCCTGTATTATAGAAAATAAAGGAGCTGGAGCAGTGTAACTGCTTCCTCCTGTATGGTAGACAATAAAGGAGCTGGAGCAGCGTCTCTGCTACCTCCTGTATTATAGAAAATAAAGGAGCTGGAGCAGTGTAACTGCTTCCTCCTGTATGATAGAAAATAAAGGAGCTGGAGCAGCGTCTCTGCTTCCTCCTGTATTATAGAAAATAAAGGAGCTGGAGCAGTGTAACTGCTTCCTCCTGTATGATAGACAATAAAGGAGCTGGAGCAGAGTCACTGCTTCCTCCTGTATTATCTAAAATAAAGGAGCTGGAGCAGCGTCACTGCTTCCCCCTGTATTATAGAAAATAAAGGAGGTGGAGCAGCATCACAGCTTCCTCTTGTACTATAAAAAATTAAGGAGCTGGAGCAGCCTCTCTGCTTCCTCCTGTATTATAGAAAATAAAGGAGCTGGAGCAGCGTCACTGCTTCCTCCTGTATAATAGAAAATAAAGGAGCTGGAGCAGTGTAACTGCTTCCTCCTGTATGATAGACAATAAAGGAGCTGGAGCAGCGTCTCTGCTTCCACCTGTATTATAGAAAATAAAGGATCTGGAGCAGCGTCACTGCTTCCTCCTGTATTATAGAAATTAAAGGAGCTGGCGAAGCGTCACTGCTTCCTCCTGTATTATAGAAAATAAAGGAGATGGAGCAGCGTCACCGCTTCCTATTGTATTATAGAAAATAAACGACCTGGAGCAGCGTCACTGCTTCCTCCGGTATTATAGAAAATTAACGACCTGGAGCAGCGTCACTGCTTCCTCCGGTATTATAGAAAATACAGGAGCAGGAGCAGCGTCACAGCTTCCTCCTGTATTATAGAAAATAAAGGAGCCGGAGCAGCATCTCTGCTTCCTCCAGTATTATAGAAAATAAAGGAGCTGGAGCATCGTCACCGCTTCCTCCTGTATTATATAAATTAAAGGAGCTGGAGCAGCGTCACGTCTTCCTCCTGTATTATAGAAAATAGAGGAGCTGGAACAGCGTCACTGCTTCCTCCTGTATTATAGAAAATAGAGGAGCTGAAGCAGCGTCACCGCTTCCTCCTGTATTATAGAAAATCAAGGAGCTGGAGCAGCGTCACTGCTTTCTCCTGTATAATGCAAAATAAAGGAGCTGGCGCAGAGTCACTGCTTCCTCCTTCATTATAGAAAATAACGGAGCTGGAACAGCGTCTCTGTTTCCTCTTGTACTATCGAAAATAAAGAAGCTGGAGCAGCGTCACTGCTTTCTCCTGTATAACGCAAAATAAAGGAGCTGGCGCAGAGTCACTGCTTCCTCCTTCATTATAGAAAATAACGGAGCTGGAACAGCGTCTCTGTTTCCTCTTGTACTATCGAAAATAAAGGAGCTGGAGCAGCGTCACTGCTTCCTCCTGTATTATAGAAAATAAAGGAGCTGGAGCAGCGTCACGGCCTCCTCCAGTTTATAGAAAATAAAGGAGCTGGAGCAGCGTCACTGCTTCCTCCTGTATTATAGAAAATAAAGGAGCTGGAGCAGCGTCACGGCTTCCTCCAGTTTATAGAAAATAAAGGAGCTGGAGCAGCGTCACTGCTTCCTCCTGTATTATAGAAAATATTTGGAGCAGCGTCACTGCTTCCTCCTGTATTATAGAAAATAAAGGAACTGGAGCAGCGTCACGGCTCTCACCTGTATTATAAAAAATGAAGGAGCTGGAGCAGCGTCACTGCTTCCTCCTGCATTATACAAAAAAAAGCAGCTGGAGCAGTGTTTCTGCTTCCTCCTGTATTATAGAAAATAAAGGAGATGGAGCAGCGTCTCTGCTTCCTCTTGTATTATAGAAAATAAAGGAGCTGGAGCAGTGTCACTGCTTCCTCCTGTATTATAGAAAATAAAGGAGCTGCAGAAGCGTCACTGCTTCCTCCTGTATTCTCGAAATTAAAGGAGCTGGAGCAGCGTCACTGCTTCCTCCTGTAATGTAGAAAATAAAGGAGCTGGAGCAGTGTCTCTGCCTCATCCGGTATTATAGAAAATAAAGGAGCCGGAGCAGCGTCACTGCATCCTCCTGTATTATACAAAATAAAAGTGCTTGAACAGCGTCTCTGCTTCCTCTTGTATTATAGAAAATAAAGTAGCTGGAGCAGTGTCACTGCTTCCTCCTGTATTATAGAAAATAAAGGAGCCGGAGCAGCGTCACCGCTTCATCCTGTATTATAGAAAATAAAGGAGCTGAAGCAGCGTCACTGCTTCCTCCTGTATTATAGAAAATAAAGGAGATGGAGCAGCGTCTCTGCTTCCTCTTGTATTACAGAAAATAAAGGAGTTGGAGCAGCGTCACTGCTTCCTCCTGTATTATAGAAAATAAAGGAGCTGGAGCAGCGTCTCTGCTTCCCCTCGTATTATAGAAAATAAAGGAGTTGGAGCAGCGTCACTGCTTCCTCCTGTATTATAGAAAATAAAGGAGCTGGAGCAGCGTCACTGCTTCCTCCTGATTTTAGGAAAATAAAGGAGCTGGAGCAGCGTCACTGCTTCCACCTGTATTATAGAAAATAAAGGAGCTGGAGCAGGGTCTCTGCTTCCCCCCGTATTATAGAAAATAAAGGAGCTGGAGCAGCGTCACTGCTTCCTCCTGATTTTAGGAAAATAAAGGAGCTGGAGCAGCGTCACTGCTTCCTCCGGTATTATAGAAAACAAAGGAGCTGGAGCAGCATCACTGCTTCCTCCTGCATTATAGAAAATAAAGGAGCTGGAGCAGAGTCACTGGTTCCTTCTGTATTATAAAAAATAAAGGACCTGGAGCAGCGTCACTGCTTCCTTCTGTATTATAGAAAATAAAGGAGTTGGAGCAGCGTCTCTGCTTCATCCTGTATTATAGAAAATAAAGGAGCTGGAGCAGCGTCACTGCTTCATCCTGTATTATAGAAAATAAAGGAGCTGGAGCAGCATCTCTGCTTCCTCCAGAATTATAGAAAATACAGGAGCAGGAGCAGCGTCACAGCTTCCTCCTGTATTATAGAAAATAAAGGAGCTGGAGCAGAGTCACTGCTTCCTTCTGTATTATAGAAAATAAAGGAGTTGGAGCAGCGTCTCTGCTTCCTCTTGTATTATACAAAGTAAAGGAGCTGGCTCAGCGTCACTGCTTCATCCTGTATTATAGAAAATAAAGGAGCCAGAGCAGCATCTCTGCTTCCTCCAGTATTATCGAAAATAAAGGAGCTGGAGCAGCGTCACCGCTTCCTCCTGTATTATAGAAAATAAAGGAGCCAGAGCAGCATCTCTGCTTCCTCCAGTATTATAGAAAATAAAGGAGGTGGAGCAGCGTCACTGCTTCCTCCTGGAAAAGAGAAAATAAAGGAGCTGGAGCAGTGTCACTGCTTCCTCCTGTATTATAGAGAATAAAGGAGTTGGAGCAGCGTCACTGCTTCCTCCTGTATTATAGAAAATAATGGAGCTAGAGCAGTGTCTCTGCTTCCTCCTGTATTATAGAAAATAAAGGAGCTGGAGCAGTGTCTCTGCTTCCTCCTGTATTACAGAAAATAAAGGAGCTAGAGCAGTGTCTCTGCTTCCTCCTGTATTATAGAAAATAAAGGAGCTGGAGCAGTGTCTCTGCTTCCCCCTACATTGTCGAAAATAAAGGAGCTGGAACAGCGTCTCTGCTTCCTATTGTTCTATAGAAAATAAAGGAGCTGGAGCAGCGTCTCTGCTTCCCCTCGTATTATAGAAAATAAAGGAGCTGGAGCAGCGTCACTGCTTCCTCCTGTATTAAAGGAAATAAAGGAGCTGGAGCAGCGTCACTGCTTCCTCCTGTATTATAGAAAATCAAGGAGCTGCAGCAGCGTCTCTGGTTCCCCCCGTATTATAGAAAATAAAGGAGCTGGAGCAGCGTCACTGCTTCCTCCTGTATTATAGAAAATCAAGGAGCTGCAGCAGCGTCTCTGGTTCCCCCCGTATTATAGAAAATAAAGGAGCTGGAGCAGTGTCTCTGCTTCCTCCTGTATTATAGAAAATCAAGGAGCTGCAGCAGCGTCTCTGGTTCCCCCCGTATTATAGAAAATAAAGGAGCTGGAGCAGCGTCACTGCTTCCTCCTGTATTATAGAAAATAAAGAAGCTGGAGCAGCGTCACTGCTTCCTCCTGGAAAAGAGAAAATAAAGGAGGTGGAGCAGCGTCACTGCTTCCTCTTGTATTATAGAAAATAAACGACCTGGAGCAGCGTCACTGCTTCCTCCGGTATTATAGAAAATAAACGACCTGGAGCAGCGTCACTGCTTCCTCCGGTATTATAGAAAATAAACGACCTGGAGCAGCGTCACTGCTTCCTCCGGTATTATAGAAAATACAGGAACAGGAGCAGCGTCACAGCTTCCTCCTGTATTATAGAAAATAAAGGAGCTGGAGCAGCGTCACTGCTTCCTCCTGTATTACAGAAAATAAAGGAGCTGGAGCAGAATCACTACTTCCTCCTGTATTGTAGAAAATAAAGGAGCTGGACCAGCGTCTCTACTTCCTCCAGTATTATTGAAAATAAAGGAGCTGGAGCAGCGTCACTGCTTCCTTCTGTATTATAGAAAATAAAGGAGCTGGAGCAGCGTCTCTACTTCCTCCTGTATTATAGAAAATAAAGGAGCTGGAGCAGCGTCACTGCTTCATCCTGTACTATAGAAAATCAAGGAGCCGGAGCAGCATCTCTGCTTCCTCCTGTCTTATAGAAAATAAAGGAGATGGAGCAGCGTCACCGCTTCCTATTGTATTATAGAAAATAAACGACCTGGAGCAGCGTCACTGCTTCCTCCGGTATTATAGAAAATTAACGACCTGGAGCAGCGTCACTGCTTCCTCCGGTATTATAGAAAATACAGGAGCAGAAGCAGCGTCACAGCTTCCTCCTGTATTATCGAAAACAAAGGAGCTGGAGCAGCGTCACTGCTTCCTCCTGTATTACAGAAAATAAAGGAGCTGGAGCAGAGTCACTGCTTCCTCCTGTATTGTAGAAAATAAAGGAGCTGGACCAGCGTCTCTACTTCCTCCTGTATTATAGAAAATAAAGTAGCTGGCGCAGCGTCTCTGCTTCCTCCTGTATGATAGAAAATAAAGGAGCTGGAGCAGCGTCACTGCTTCATCCTGTACTATAGAAAATCAAGGAGCCGGAGCAGCATCTCTGCTTCCTCCTGTATTATAGAAAATAAAGGAGATGGAGCAGCGTCACCGCTTCCTATTGTATTATAGAAAATAAACGACCTGGAGCAGCGTCACTGCTTCCTCCGGTATTATAGAAAATTAACGACCTGGAGCAGCGTCACTGCTTCCTCCGGTATTATAGAAAATACAGGAGCAGGAGCAGCGTCACAGCTTCCTCCTGTATTATCGAAAACAAAGGAGCTGGAGCAGCGTCACTGCTTCCTCCTGTATTACAGAAAATAAAGGAGCTGGAGCAGAGTCACTGCTTCCTCCTGTATTGTAGAAAATAAAGGAGCTGGACCAGCGTCTCTACTTCCTCCTGTATTATAGAAAATAAAGGAGCAGGAGCAGCGTCACTGCTTCCTTCTGTATTATAGAAAATAACGGAGCTGGAGCAGCGTCACTGCTTCCTCCTGTATTATAGAAAATAACGGAGCTGGAGCAGCGTCACTGCTTCCTCCTGTATTATGCAAAATAAAGGAGCTGGAGCAGCGTCACTGCTTCCTCCGGTATTATAGAAAACAAAGGAGCTGGAGCAGCATCACTGCTTCCTCCTTCATTATAGAAAATAAAGGAGCTGGAGCAGAGTCACTGGTTCCTTCTGTATTATAGAAAATAAAGAAGCTGGAGCAGCGTCACTGCTTCCTTCTGTATTATAGAAAATAAAGGACCTGGAGCAGCGTCACTGCTTCCTTCTGTATTATAGAAAATAAAGGAGCCGGAGCAGCGTCTTTGCTTCCTCCTGTATTATAGAAAATAAAGGAGTTGGAGCAGCGTCTCTGCTTCATCCTGTATTATAGAAAATAAAGGAGCTGGAACAGCGTCACTGCTTCATCCTGTATTATAGAAAATAAAGGAGCTGGAGCAGCGTCTTTGGTTCCTCCTGTATTATAGAAAATAAAGGAGCCGGAGCAGCATCTCTGCTTCCTCCAGTATTATAGAAAATAAAGGAGCTGGAGCAGCGTCACCGCTTCCTCCTGTATTATATAAATTAAAGGAGCTGGAGCAGCGTCACCTCTTCCTCCTGTATTATAGAAAATAAAGGAGCCGGAGCAGCGTCACTGCTTCCTCCTGAATTATAGAAAATAAAGGAACTGGAGTAGTGTCACTGCTTCCTCCTGTATTATAGAAAATGAAGGAGCTGGAGCAGCGTCTCTGCTTCGTCCTGTATTATAGAAAATATAGGAGCTGGAGCAGCGTCACCGCTTCCTCCTGTATTATAGAAAATAAAGGAGCTGGAGCAGAGTCACTGCTTCCTCCTTCATTATAGAAAATAACGGAGCTGGAACAGCGTCTCTGTTTCCTCTTGTACTATCGAAAATAAAGAAGCTGGAGCAGCGTCACTGCTTTCTCCTGTATTATAGAAAATAAAGCAGCTGGAGCAGCGTCACTGCTTCCTCCTGTATTATAGAAAATAAAGGAGCTGGAGCAGCGTCACGGCTTCCTCCAGTTTATAGAAAATAAAGGAGCTGGAGCAGCGTCACTGCTTCCTCCTGTATTATAAAAATATTTCGAGCAGCGTCACTGCTTCCTCCTGTATTATTGAAAATAAAGGATGTGGAGCAGCGTCACTGTTTCCTCCTGTATTATAGAAAATAAAGGAACTGGAGCAGCGTCACGGCTCTCACCTGTATTATAAAAAATGAAGGAGCTGGAGCAGCGTCACTGCTTCCTCCTGTATTATAGAAAATAAAGGAGCCGGAGCAGCGTCTTTGCTTCCTCCTGTATGATAGAAAATAAGGGAGTTGGAGCAGCGTCTCTGCTTCCTCCTGTATTATAGAAAATAAAGGAGCTGGAGCAGCGTCTTTGCTACCTCCTGTATTATAGAAAATAAAGGAGCCGGAGCAGCATCTCTGCTTCCTCCAGTATTATAGAAAATAAAGGAGCTGGAGCATCGTCACCGCTTCCTCCTGTATTATATAAATTAAAGGAGCTGGAGCAGCGTCACGTCTTCCTCCTGTATTATAGAAAATAGAGGAGCTGGAACAGCGTCACTGCTTCCTCCTGTATTATAGAAAATAGAGGAGCTGGAGCAGCGTCACCGCTTCCTCCTGTATTATAGAAAATCAAGGAGCTGGAGCAGCGTCACTGCTTTCTCCTGTATAATGCAAAATAAAGGAGCTGGCGCAGAGTCACTGCTTCCTCCTTCATTATAGAAAATAACGGAGCTGGAACAGCGTCTCTGTTTCCTCTTGTACTATCGAAAATAAAGAAGCTGGAGCAGCGTCACTGCTTTCTCCTGTATAACGCAAAATAAAGGAGCTGGCGCAGAGTCACTGCTTCCTCCTTCATTATAGAAAATAACGGAGCTGGAACAGCGTCTCTGTTTCCTCTTGTACTATCGAAAATAAAGGAGCTGGAGCAGCGTCACTGCTTCCTCCTGTATTATAGAAAATAAAGGAGCTGGAGCAGCGTCACGGCCTCCTCCAGTTTATAGAAAATAAAGGAGCTGGAGCAGCGTCACTGCTTCCTCCTGTATTATAGAAAATAAAGGAGCTGGAGCAGCGTCACGGCTTCCTCCAGTTTATAGAAAATAAAGGAGCTGGAGCAGCGTCACTGCTTCCTCCTGTATTATAGAAAATATTTGGAGCAGCGTCACTGCTTCCTCCTGTATTATAGAAAATAAAGGAACTGGAGCAGCGTCACGGCTCTCACCTGTATTATAAAAAATGAAGGAGCTGGAGCAGCGTCACTGCTTCCTCCTGCATTATACAAAAAAAAGCAGCTGGAGCAGTGTTTCTGCTTCCTCCTGTATTATAGAAAATAAAGGAGATGGAGCAGCGTCTCTGCTTCCTCTTGTATTATAGAAAATAAAGGAGCTGGAGCAGTGTCACTGCTTCCTCCTGTATTATAGAAAATAAAGGAGCTGCAGAAGCGTCACTGCTTCCTCCTGTATTCTCGAAATTAAAGGAGCTGGAGCAGCGTCACTGCTTCCTCCTGTAATGTAGAAAATAAAGGAGCTGGAGCAGTGTCTCTGCCTCATCCGGTATTATAGAAAATAAAGGAGCCGGAGCAGCGTCACTGCATCCTCCTGTATTATACAAAATAAAAGTGATTGAACAGCGTCTCTGCTTCCTCTTGTATTATAGAAAATAAAGTAGCTGGAGCAGTGTCACTGCTTCCTCCTGTATTATAGAAAATAAAGGAGCCGGAGCAGCGTCACCGCTTCATCCTGTATTATAGAAAATAAAGGAGCTGAAGCAGCGTCACTGCTTCCTCCTGTATTATAGAAAATAAAGGAGATGGAGCAGCGTCTCTGCTTCCTCTTGTATTACAGAAAATAAAGGAGCTGGAGCAGTGTCACTGCTTCCTCCTGTATTATAGAAAATAAACGAGCTGGAGCAGCGTCACTGCTTCCTCCGGTATTATAGAAAATACAGGAGCAGGAGCAGCGTCACAGCTTCCTCCTGTATTATCGAAAACAAAGGAGCTGGAGCAGCGTCACTGCTTCCTCCTGTATTACAGAAAATATCGGAGCTGGAGCAGAGTCACTGCTTCCTCCTGTATTGTAGAAAATAAAGGAGCTGGACCAGCGTCTCTACTTCCTCCTGTATTATAGAAAATAAAGTAGCTGGCGCAGCGTCTCTGCTTCCTCCTGTATTATAGAAAACAAAGGAGCTCGAGCAGCGTCACCGCTTCCTCCTGTATGATAGAAAATAAAGGAGCTGGAGCAGCGTCACTGCTTCCTTCTGTATTATAGAAAATAACGGAGCTGGAGCAGCGTCACTGCTTCCTCCTGTATTATAGAAAATAACGGAGCTGGAGCAGCGTCACTGCTTCCTCCTGTATTATGCAAAATAAAGGAGCTGGAGCAGCGTCACTGCTTCCTCCTGTATTATAGTATATAAAGGAGCTGGAACAGCGTCACTGCTTCATCCTGTATTATAGAAAATAAAGGAGCCGGAGCAGCCTCTCTGCTTCCTCCAGTATTATAGAAAATAAAGGAGCCGGAGCAGCGTCTTTGCTTCCTCCTGTATGATAGAAAATAAAGGAGTTGGAGCAGCGTCTCTGCTTCCTCCTGTATTATAGAAAATAAAGGATGTGGAGCAGCGTCACTGTTTCCTCCTGTATTATAGAAAATACAGGAACTGGAGCAGCGTCACGGCTCTCACCTGTATTATAAAAAATGAAGGAGCTGGAGCAGCGTCACGTCTTCCTCCTGTATTATAGAAAATAAAGGAGCTGGAGCAGCGTCACGTCTTCCTCCTGTATTATAGAAAATAAAGGAGCTGGAGCAGCGTCTCTGCTTCGTCCTGTATTATAGAAAATATAGGAGCTGGAGCAGCGTCACCGCTTCCTCCTGTATTATAGAAAATCAAGGAGCTGGAGCAGCGTCACTGCTTCCTCCTGTATAATGCAAAATAAAGGAGCTGACGCAGAGTCACTGCTTCCTCCTTCATTATAGAAAATAACGGAGCTGGAACAGCGTCTCTGTTTCCTCTTGTACTATCGAAAATAAAGAAGCTGGAGCAGCGTCACTGCTTTCTCCTGTATTATAGAAAATAAAGGAGCTGGAGCAGCGTCACGGCTTCCTCCAGTTTATAGAAAATAAAGGAGCTGGAGCAGCGTCACTGCTTCCTCCTGTATTATAGAAAATATTTGGAGCAGCGTCACTGCTTCCTCCTGTATTATTGAAAATAAAGGATGTGGAGCAGCGTCACTGTTTCCTCCTGTATTATAGAAAATACAGGAACTGGAGCAGCGTCACGGCTCTCACCTGTATTATAAAAAATGAAGGAGCTGGAGCAGCGTCACTGCTTCCTCCTGTATTATACAAAAAAAAGCAGCTGGAGCAGTGTTTCTGCTTCCTCCTGTATTATAGAAAATTAAGGAGCTGGAGCAGCGTCTCTGCTTCCTCCTGTATTATAGAAAATAAAGGAGCTGGAGCAGCGTCACTGCTTCCTCCTGTATTATAGAAAATAAAGGAGATGGAGCAGCGTCTCTGCTTCCTCCTGTATTATAGAAAATAAAGGAGTTGGAGCAGCGTCACTGCTTCCTCCTGTATTATAGGAAATAAAGGAGTTGGAGCAGCGTCACGGCTCTCACCTGTATTATAAAAAATGAAGGAGCTGGAGCAGCGTCACTGCTTCCTCCTGTATTATAGGAAATAAAGGAGCTGGAGCAGCGTCACTGCTTCCTCCTGTATTATAGGAAATAAAGGAGCTGTAGCAGCGTCACTGCTTCCTCCTGTATTATAGAAAATAAAGGACCTGGAGCAGCGTCACTGCTTCCTCCTGTATTATAGAAAATAAAGGAGCTGGAGCAGCGTCACTGCTTCCTCCTGTATAATAGAAAATAAAGGAGCTGGAGCAGCGTCACTGCTTCCTCCGGTATTATAGAAAATTAAGGACCTGGAGCAGCGTCACTGCTTCCTCCTGTTTTATAGAAAATAAAGGTGCTGGAGCAGCGTCACTGATTCCTCCTGTATTATAGAAAATAAAGGAGCTGTAGCAGCGTCACTGCTTCCTCCTGTATTATAGAAAATAAAGGAGCTGGACTGTCTGTGTGGGGTTTGCACATTCTCCCCGGGTCTGTGTGGGTTCCCTCCGGGTGCTCCGGTTCCCTCCCACAGTCCAGACACTTGCAGGTTCGGGTGGGTTGGCCATGGTAAACTATCCGTAGTATACAGAGATGTGTAGGTGATGTGGATTACCCAGGGAAATGCGGGGTTACAGAGAGAGGTGGGGGCGGGGGTGAGTCTTGGTGGGATGCATGATGGGCCGAATGGCCGGTTTCCACACTGTTGGGATTCTCTGAATCCATGCTCCTTCCCATCTGTCTCTATGGATGAGAGAGACTATCACCTGACCCAATATCCCCTTCGGTGGCTCAACGTTTGCTTTGTTTCCAACAAAGAACTGCAGATGCTGCAGATCTGAGAGACAGCACAGAAATTGCTGGGGAAACTCAGCAGGTCTGGCAGCATCTGTGGGGAGGGAACCTTTCAGATCCAGGGATTGGTCTTCAGAACTGAAGGCTTCTGATTCTAGTGGTGTCAGACCTGCTGAGCTTCCCCAGCAATTTCTTGTTTGGATTTCAGCCCCAATCCAGTTGGTGATGGTCACGGCCTTGTTAAGTGTGTTTGGGATGGGCAGGGCGCCCCTACCAAGGTGATGGTGGTGTAGTGGTGAGCATAGCTGCTTTCCAAGTCGTTCACCCCGGTTCGATTCCCAGCCATCTCACTGTTGTGGTTTGTAACTTCTTTTTAACAGGAAACGCACTAGAATGAACCGAGAAAATAAATCTTTCATTCTGTGGTAAAATGTGTCTGTCAGATTACTCCTTGCTTTTCCTGGCGATGGCTCCTGTGAATTGAAGTGTGGAACCGGGCAGCATTGCTCTGCATCTCAGAAGCTTTCCCCTCTGCTGCTTCCCATTTCTTATTGAAATATTGGTTGCAGCACAAAGATGGGTTTGTTATGTTCTCAAAGTGAGAGACTGCTCCCGTCAGGAACCTGAAATAATTACAGAAGCCGCTGGAAACACTGAACAGTTCCAACAGCTTCTGTAGTGGTGGGGACGGAGGGTTAATGTGTCAAATCTACACAAGGATAAAATAAACTCCAGCCTCAAAACAGTCAGAGTTCCTAAGTTTTACAAAGTATAACATAATTCTGAGCAATCAATTCCCCTTAAACACTTCCAATGTGAAATAGCATCTTTCTGACTCTCCCCCACTACCCTCTGTCTTCTACCTTCGAGCCAGTTCTCTACCCAAAGGCTAATTCTACTGCCCCAACATATAACACACCAGTCTCAAAAGTACAACAAGAATCCATTCCTGATGACAACAGGCCACCGGTGCTGTTTACACTTGGAATATACCTGGAGCAGAACAACACAAACCCAACTGGAGAGGGTGGCTCTGTATAAGGAGAGTCAGTGTGGAGTTAAAATTCAACAGATGTGATGAAATAAAATCAAAGATGAATGAAGGTAAGGCCGTACAATCTGTTTCACAACTTATTACATAAGAGGCTGGATAAAAAACTGAAGCTATTGTAATAAATGGTTCAAGCTCACCATGGAGAATTAATGCGCTCGGACGGAAAAATGCAAAGAGATCATAAATTACGGCAACTTGCAAACAGCAGAATTAAAATCCAATTTGCTTTTTTACTGTAAGGATGAATATTTTAATCCTGTTGTTCTCTATATACGAATGATACAGATGGTCATTTATTATCGAGAAAGAAAAGACAATCAATATTTTCTTTGACATCTAACTTGGATTTGGAGAAGATACTGTGGATGATTCCGGCCAACAGGATTGTTTGCACATTCCTGAAGAAGGGCTCATGCCCGAAACGTCGATTCTCCTGCTCCATGGAGGCTGCCTGACCTGCACCGCTTTTCTAGTAACACATTATTATGATTGTTTGTACAGACAGGTGAATAATAATGTCTCCAGAAAATAGCAGAAGGTTATGGAGGGAAATGAACAGACTGAAGCCCGCTGTGATGGAGTTTGGGATAAAAGGCTAAAGAGAGACAAACCCGAACTACAGAGTGTGAAATGTGAACATGGATAGAGTTACCTTGGTGTTCATGTGCACAGGTCTTTTACTGTAACAAGATCTGCTGAAGGGGGACATAGAAAACATGTGGGATCTTACGCATCACAAATGACCCATTGAGTAAGGAGAAAGAAAATACATAAAGGGAAACCCCTGCTGTTCCTGGGGATCTGAAATCTAACCTCAGCAGGTCAGGCAGCATCTGTGAGAAGGGAACCAGAACCCATTTCTCCCACAGCAGTCTGCAAGGCACCAAGGGAGCTCCCTGATCTGATTGGCTCTGTGCTAATTAACACTGCACACAGATATTAATCCAGTGGGTCAGCTTCTTAGTTAAACAGTGAGTTCCTGAGAGTGACGAGGCAGACCCTTGTATGTTGTTCACTCCTACATGGTCAGTAAAATGGTATCCTGCCCGTCCCATTGAAAACTCAGCTTCAGCTCTGACCATATTTCCTGAAACCCAGCATGGGGAGGAAACACTGCCTCCTGGTCGTAGGTTCTTTGCCGTTGGAAAAAGGGTCGCTTCCTGTGATCTCCCTCTGACAACTACATTGCATTTAGTTTCTCTCACTTGATTGCCTTTCTGTTCCTTCTGGTTTCATGGTCTAGTCACACTTCCCAAAGCTGAGGCTCCTGCTAAATGGTAGAATCGGGCTCGGGCATCAGTAAATGGGAGAATTAGTACAGGGGTATGAGTAAATGGGGGATTTGGTGGGAATCAATAAATGGGAGATTCGATGCACAGCGCCATTACATTGGAAAACTGCTGTGAGTGTCAATATATGAGAGAATTGGAGCAGAGCATGTCTAAATTGGGAAATAGGGGCAGGAAATTAATAAGAAGAATTGTTGTTGTAAGCATCAGTTAATTGGAGATTCAGTTCAGTGCACCGTCAAATGAAAAAAAAATGCAGGTCGCCAATAATTGGCGAATTCATTCAGGTGTCGTTAAATTCGAAGTGGGGGAACGGGGTGGGGTTAACACTCAATGGGAGAGTTGGTGCAGTTCCAGGATTTGTGCATGTTTGGAAATTGGGAGAAATAGCCATAAATGGAGTCATACAATCATAGAGATTTACAACACAGAAACAGATCCTTCGGTCCAACTTGTCCATACCTCAATTTAAGAATTCTGGCAGCACTCCAGTAAATTGAAGAATCATGGAACTACTTAATGGGAGAATTGGGCAAGGGCTTATCGGAATGTGAGAAATGTAACAGGGCATCAGATAATGGGAGATTTGGGGTAGTGGAACACGAGATGGGAGAATTCGGGCAGGACAATACTTGATGAGAGATTTAGAGTAGGGCACCCAAAAAGCGTTCAAGTGCCTCAGTCAATATGAAGATTGGTGTAAGGCAACACTGTGACGAGAACTGGTTCAGGACTTCACTAATTGGGGAAAGTGGTGCTCAGCAACACTGAATTGAAGAATTGGTGTGGGGTATCTGTAAATGAAAGACCTGGTGCAGGGTGCAGATAACTTCGAGAATTGGAGCAAATGGGAGAACACGGGCAGTGAACCAGTAAATAGGACAAACGCTGCAAAGGATTAATGGTCGAGATTCAATACAGTGTACCACGAAATGGGGGAGTTGGTGCTGTTCACTACTAAAGGGAAGATATGTGTAGGATCTGTAGTTTGGAGATTTGATGCAGGGATCGCCAAGATTAGAGAATTCTGGCAGCTGGTTTCTAAATGAGAGAATTGTTGCAGAGAAACACTAAATGGAAGACCTGGTGCACAGTGGAGCTAAATTAGAGAGTGGATGCATGGCACCAGGAAATGGGAGAATTAGAGTAGCGCACCCTTAAATAGTAGAATCAGGCTCGGGCACCAGTAAGTGGAAGAATTAGTACAGGGATATGTGTAAATGGGAGATTTGGTGGGAATCAATAAATGGGACATTCGAAATGCTTTGCTTGAATTTTCTAATATCTTGACACTCACACCAGTTTTCCAATGTAATGGCACTGTGCACCGAAATTGGGGAATGGGGCCAGGAAATCAATAAAAAGAAAAATATTGCAAGTATTGGTAAGTTGGAGATTCAGTTCAGTGCATTACTAACTGAAAAGAATTCAGCAGGGCACCCGTACTTGGAAGAAGTGTTTTAGGGAACAATTAAATGGAAGGAATTGATGCAGGGCAACAATAATTGGAGAATTCATGCAGGTGCCTTTAAATTGGGCAGGATAATACTCAAAGGGAGAGTTGGTGCAGTTTCAGGATTGGTGCAGGATTGGTCAATGGGAGAAATGGTGCACAGCAGTGGAGCGATAAATAGAGTCATACCATCATAGAGATGTACAACATGGAAACAGACACTGCAGTCCAACTTGTCTATAACTCAATTTTAGAATTCTGGCAGCGCTCCACGAGATTGGAGAATCATTCCAAGAAACTACTAAATGGAAGAATTGGGCAAGGGCTTATCGAATTTAGAGAATTTGGAAAAGGGCATGCGATAACTGGAGAATTGATGCAGTTAGCACCAAATGGGAAACTTGGGGCAGGACAAGACTTGATGCGGGAATGAGAGTAGGGCACCCCTAAATTGGGCGAGGACAAGAGTCAACATAACGATTGGAGTAAGGCACAACTGAATGGAGGACTTGTTCAGGACGTCAGTAATTGGGGAAAAGGTGCTAAACAATACTGAATTGGAGAATTGATGCGGGCCATCAGTAAATGTGTGACCTGGTGCACAGTGGAGCTAAATTAGAGAATTGGTGCATGGCAACAGTAAATGGGAGAATTAGAGTAGCGCACCCTTAAATGGTAGAATCAACTAGGGCATCAGTAAATGGAAGGATTGGTACAGGGATATGAGTAAATGGGAGATTTGGTATGAAACAATAAATGGGAGATCTGGTGAACATTGCCATTACTTTAGAAAATTGATGTGAGTGCCAATGTATTGAAAAATTGGAGCAGATCATGTCTAAATTGGGGAATAGGGGCCAGGGAATCAATAAAAAGAAATGTTGCAAACATCAGGAAACTGGAGGTTCAGTTGAATGCATCATTAAATGAAAACACTTCAGCAGGGCATCCGTACGTGGAAAAAGTGTTTCAGGGAACATTTAAGTGTAAGGAATAATTTGAGAATTCATGTTGGTGCCATTAAATTCTAAGTGGGAGGACTGGGGCAGGATAACCTCAACGGGTGAGTTGGTGAAATTCCCGAATTAGAGCAGGATTGGGAAATGGGAGGATTGGTGCAGGGAAACGGAGCAGTGATTGCAGCCTTCGAGATGTACAGCACGAAAATAGACCCTTCAGTCCGACTTGTCCATGCCTAAATTTAAGAATTCTGGCAGCTCTCCACGAAATTGGAGAATTATTGGAAGGAACGACTAAATGGAAACAATTGGAAAGAGCTTATCGAAATGTAAGAGTTTGCAAGAGGGCATCAGAAAATGGGAGAATTACTGCAGTTCAGCACTAAATGGGTGCGTTATGCTGTGTTGCACTAAATGGGAGAATTGAGGCACGACAATACCTTTTTGGGAGACTTAGTGTAGGGCACCTATAAATTGGGCGAGTGCATCAGTCAGTATGAAGATTGCTGTAAGACAAAACTGAGTGGAGAACTTGTTCAGGACATCAGTAATTGGGGGAAATGGTGCTTAGCAACACTGAATTGGAGAATTGGTGTGGGGTATCAATAAATTAAAGACCTGGTGCACAGTGGAGCGAAATTAGAGAATTGGTGCAGGACAACAGTAAATGGGAGAATTAGCATAGCGCATACTTAATAGTAAAATCGGGATAAGGCATCATAAATGGAAGAATTAGTATGGGGATATGAGTAAATGGGAGATTTGGTGGAAACAAAAAAGTGGGAAATCTGCTGCACAGTGACGTTACATGAGAATATTGGTGTGAGTGCCAATATGTTGGAAAATTGGAGCAGACCATGTCTAAATTGGGGAATAGGGGCCAGGGAATCAATGAAAAGATGAAATGTTGCCAGAATTGGGAAATTGGAGATTCAGTTCAGTGCATCACTAAAAGGGAAAAAAATCAGCAAGACATCCGTACGTGGAAGATGAGTATTGGGGAACAAATAAATGTAAGGATTTGATGCAGGGCAACAAGAATTGGTGAATTCATGTAGGTACCATTAAATTCTAAGTGGAAGGACTGGGGCAGGATAACCACAATGGGTGAGTTGGTGAAATTCCCGAATTAGTGCAGGATTGGTAAATGGGAGAATAGGTGCAGGGACGCGGAGCAGTAATTACAGCCTTAGAGATGTACAGCACGGAAACAGACCCTTCGATCCAACTTGTCCACGCCCAAATTTAAGAATCCTGGCAGCTCGCCACTAAATTGGAGAATCATTGCAAGGAATCACTAAATGGAAATAAAATGGGAAAGGGCTCATCGAAATGTTAGAATTTTCATCAGTGCAGTTCAGCACTAAATGGGTGAGTTATGGTAAGTTGCACTAAATGGGAGAATTGGGGCCGGCCAATGCATTTTGGAAGATTTAGAGTAGCGCACCCCTAAATTGGGTGAGGGTATCAGTCAGTATGAGGATTGGAGTGGGGCAACACTGAGTGGAGAACCTATTCAGAACATCAGCAATTAGGGGAGATTGTGCTAAGCATCGCTGAATTGGAGAATTGGTGCGGGCCATCTGTAAATGTGAGAACTGGTGCACAATGGGAGAGAGTTGGTGCATGGCAACAGTAAATGGGAGAATTAGAGTAGCGCACCCTTAAATGGTAGAATCAGCTAGGGCATCAGTAAATGGAAGGATTGGTACAGGGATATGAGTAAATGGGAGATTTGGTATAAACAAAAAATGGGAGATCTGGTGCACATTGCCGTTACATTAGAATATTGGTGGGAGTGCCAATATATTGGAAAATTGGGGAGCAGGGGCTAGGGAATCAATAAAAAAGATGAAATGCTGCCAGAATTGGGAAATTGGAGATTCAGTTCAGTGCATCACTAAAAGGGAAAAAAATCAGCAAGGCATCCGCACGTGGAAGATGTGAATTGGTGAACAAATAAATGTAAGGAATTGATGTAGGGCAACAATAATTGGAGAGTTCATGCAGGTGCCATTAAATTCTAAGTGAGTGGATTGGGGCAGGATAACCTCAATGGGTGAGTTGGTGAAATTCCCGAATTAGTGCAGAAATGGTAAATGGGAGAATTGGTGCAGGGAAGTGGAGCACTAATTACAGCCTTAGAGATGTACAGCATGGAAACAGATCCCTAAGTCCAACTTATCCGTGCCTAAATTTAAGAATTCTGGCAGCTCTCCACGAAAGTGGAGAATCTTTGCAAGGAACTACTGAATGGAAAAATTGGGAAACTGCTTCTCGAAATGTGAGTTTGCAACAGGGCATCAGATAATGGGTGAATTAGAGCATTTCAGCACTAAATGGATGAGTTATGCTGTGTTGCACGAAATGGGGGATTTGGGGCAGGACGATACATTTTAGGAGATTGAGAGTTAGAGCACCCCTAAATTGGGAGAGGGCACCAGTCAGTATGAGGATTGGTGGAAGGCAACACTGTGGAGAACTTGTTCAGGGCATCAGTAATTGGGGTAAAGGTTGCTTCACGACACTGAACTTGAGAATTGGTGTGGGGTATCAGTAAATGAAAGACCTATTGCGGGGTGTTGATAACTTCGAGAATTGGAGCAAATGGATTCACTGGCAGTGAATCAGTAAATAGGGCAAATGTTGAAAAGGATTAGTGGGAGAGATTCAATACAGTGTACCACGAAATGGGGGAGTTGGTGCAGCTCACCACTAAAGGGAAGATAGTGTAGGATCGGTAATTTGGAGATATGATGCAGGGATCGCAAGATTAGAGAATTCTGGCAGCGGACTATGAAATGGGAGAATTGTTGCAGGGAAACAATTAAATGGAAGGAATTGATTTCAGGGCAACGATAATTGGAGAATTCATGCAGGTGCCATTAAATTGTGCAGGACAATACTCAATGGGAGGATTGGTGCAGTTTCAGGATTTGTACAGGATTGGTAAATGGGAGAAATAGTGCAGAGCAGCGGAGCCATAAACAGAGTCATACAATCATAGAGATGTACAACATGGAAACAGACACTTCACTCCAACTTGTGTATGACTCAATTTTAGAATTCTGGCAGCGCTCCACGAAATTGGAGAATCATTCCAAGGAAATACTAAATGGAAGGATTCAGCAGTGGGAGTAGGGCACGACTAAATTGGGTGAGGGCATCAGTCAATATGAAGATTGGTGTGAGGCAAAACTGAATGGAGGACTTGTTCAGGAAGTCCTGAATTTGGGGAATTGGTGCTCAGCAACACTGAATTGGAGAATTGATGCGGGACATCAGTCAATGAGAGACCTGGTGCACAGTGGAGCTAAATTAGAGAATTGGTGCATGGCAACAGTAAATGGGAGAATTAGAGTAGCGCACCCTTAACTGGTAGAATCGAGCTCAGGCATCAGTAAATGGGAGAATTATTACAGGGTTTATGAGTAAATGGGAGATTTGGTGAAAGCAGTAAATGGGAGATCTGGTGCACTATTACAGTGCAGGAGTGGGGCAGGGTAACCTCAATGGGTGAGTTGGTGAAATTCCCGAATTAGTGCAGGGTTGGTAAATGGGAGAATTGCTGCAGGGAAGTGGAGCCCTACTCTAATTGTCCCATTTATTGATGCCATGCGCACAATCTCTAATTTAGCTCCACTGTGCACCAGTTCTTCTGTTCAGTAGTTCCCTGTAACAATTTTCCCATTTCATAGTCCGCTGCCAGACTTCTCTCATCTTGCGATCCCTGCAGTGACCTGCACCAATTCCCCCATTTCGTGGTGCACTGTATTCAATCTGGACCACTAATCCTTTGCAACATTTGTCCTATTTAGTGTTTCACTGCCCGTGTTCTCCCATTTGCTCCAATTCTCGAAGTTATCAGACCCTGCACCATTTCCCCCAATTCTTGATGTCCTGAACAAGTTCTCCACTCAGTGGTGCCTTACACCAATCCTCATACTGACTGATGCCCTCACCCAATTTAGGGGTGCTAGAATCGAAATCTCTCACAAGGTATTGTCCTGCCCCAATTCTCCCATTTAGTGCAACGCAGCATAACTCACCCACTTCATGCTGAACTGCATTAATTCACCCATTATCTGATGCCCTGTTACAAATTCTCACATTTCGATAAGCCCTTTCCCAAGTTTTCCATTTAGTAAGTTCTTGCAATGATTCTCCAATTTAGTGGAGAGCTGCCAGAATTCTTAAATTTAGGCGTGGACAAGTTGGACACGAAGGGTCTGTTTCCGTGCTGTGCATCTCGAAGGCTCTAATTAGTGCTTTCCTTCCCTGCTCGAAATAGCCCATTTAGCAATCCTGCACGAATTCGGGAATTTCACCAACTCACCCATTGAGGTTATCCTGCCCCAGTCCTTCCCCTTAGAATTTAATGGCACCCCTGCATGAATTCTCCAATTATTGTTGCCCGACATCAATTCCTTCCAGTCGTTCCCTGATGCACCTCTTTCACGTACGGGTGCCCTGCTGAATTGTTTTTCATTTGGTGATACACTGAGCTGAATCTCCAATTTACCGATGCTTTCAACATTCCTTTTCATTGATTCCCTGGCCCCTATTCCCCAATTTAGACATGCTCTGCTCCAATTTTCCAATATATTGACACTCCCACCAATTTTCTAATGTAATGGCACTGTGCACCAGATCTCCCATTTATTGATTCCACTAAATCTCCCATTTACTCATATCCTTGTACTAATTCTCCCATTTACTGGAGCCCGATTCTACCATTTAAAGGTGCGCTACTCTAATTCTCCCGTTTCCTGCTGCCATGGACGTACTATCGAATTTAGCCCCACTGTGCACCAGGTCATCCATTCAGTATTTCTCTCCCATTTATTCATCTTGGCGATCACTGCATCAAATCTCTAAATTCCCGGTGCTCTACATTTTGTGGTGAACTGCACCAACTCCTCCATTTCGTGGTACACTGTATTGAATCTGGAACACTAACCCTTTGCAGCATTTGTCCTATTTACTGATTCACTGCCCGTGTTCTCCCATTTGTTCTAATTCTCGAAGTTATCAGCACGCTGCACCAGGTCTTTCATTTAGTGATACTTCAAACCAATTCTCCAATTCAGTGTTGCTGAGCACCATTTCCTCCAATTACTGAAGTCCTGAACCAGTTCTCCTCACAGTGTTGCCTTACCCCAATCCCCATACTGACTGATGTCCTCGAACAATTTAGCGGTGCACTACTCTAAATCTCTCAAGTGTTTTCCTGCCCCAATTATCCCATTGAGAGTTACACTGCCCCAATTCTCCCATTTAGTGTCACACTGCCCCAATTCTCCCATTTAGTGTCACACTGCCCCAATTCTCCCATTTAGTGTTACACTGCACCAATTCTCCCATTATCTGATGCAGCGTTACATTTTTCACATTTCGATAAGCCCTTCCCCAATCTTCTGGTAAGTAGTTCCTTGCAATGGTTCTCCAATTTAGTGGAGCGCTGCCAGAATTCTTTGAGGCATGGACAAGTTAGACTGAAGGATCTGTTTCTGTGTTATCAATCTCTATGATTGTATGACTCTATTTATGGCTATTTCTCCCATTTTCCAATCCTGCACAAATCCTGGAACTGCACCAACTCTCCCATTGAGTGTTATCCTGCCCCCGTTCTCCCACTTCGAATTTAATGGCACCTGCATGAATTCTCCAATTATTGACGACCAGCATTTTTTTCATGTAGTGATGCACTGAACTGAATCTCCAATTAACTGATGCATGCAACATTTCTTCTTTTTATTGACTCCCTGGCCCCTATTCTCATATTAAGACATGCTCTGCTCCAATTCTCTCATATATTGTCACTCCCAACAATTTTCCAATGTAATGGCGCTCTGCACTGAATCTCCCATTTATTGATTCCCACCAAATCCCCCATTTACTCATACCCCTGTACTAATTCTCCCATTTACTGATGCCCGAGCCCGATTCTACCATTTAGCAGGAGCCTCAGCTTTGGGAAGTGTGACTAGACCATGAAACCAGAAGGATCAGAAAGCTGATTTTGTGAGAGAAACTAAAATCAATGTAGTTGTCAGAGGGAAATCACAGGAAATGACACCTTTTTCTACAGCGAAGAATCTACGACCAGGAGGCAGTGTTTCCTCCCCATGCTGGGTTTCAGGAAATATGGTCAGAACTGAAGTTGAGTTTGCAACGGGACAGGCAGGATACCATTTTACTGACCATGTAGGTGTGAACAACATACAATGGTCTGCCTCGTCACTCTCGGGAACTCACTGTTTAACTAAGAAGCTGACCCACTGGATTAATATCTGTGTGCAGTGTTAATTAGCACAGAGCCAATCAGATCAGGGAGCTCCCTTGGTGCCTTGCAGACTGCTGTGGGAGAAATGGGTTCTGGTTCCCTTCTCACAGATGCTGCCTGACCTGCTGAGGTTAGATTTCAGATCCCCAGGAACAGCAAGGGGTTTCCCTTTATGTATTTTCTTTCTCCTTACTCAATGGGTCATTTGTGATGCTTAAGATCGCACACGTTTTCTATTTCCCCCTTCAGCAGATCTTGTTACAGTAAAAGACCTGTGCACATGAACACCAAGGTAACTCTATCCATGTTCACATTTCACACTCTGTAGTTCGGTCGAGTTTGTCTCTCTTTCGCCTTTTTATACCAAACTCCATCACAGCGGGCTTCAGTCTGTTCATTTCCCTCCATAACCTTCTGCTATTTCCTGGTGACATTATTATTCGCCTGTCTGTACAAACAATCCTGTTGGCCGGAATCATCCACAGTATCTTCTCCAAATCCAAGTTAGACGTCAAAGAAAATATTGATTGTTTTTTCTGTCTCGATAATAAATGACCATCTGTATCATTCATATATAGGGAACAACATGATTAAAATATTCATCCTGACAGTAGAAAAACAAGTTGGATTTTAATTCTGCTGTTTGCAACTTGCAGTAATTTATAATCACTCAGCATTTTTCTGTCCGAGCACATTAATTCTCCATGGTGAGCTTGAGCCATTTATTAGAATAACGTCAGTTTTCATCCAGCCTCTTATGTAATCATTTGTGAAACAGATTGGAGGGCCTTACCTTCATTAATCTTTGATTTTATTTCATCACATCTGTTGAATTTTAACTCCACACTGACTCTCCTTATACAGAGCCACCCTCTCCAGTTGGGTTTGTGTTGTTCTGCTCCAGGTATATTCCAAGTGTAAACAGCACCGGTGGCAAACTGACCCGCCTGTTGTCATCAGGAATAGATTCTTGTTGTACTTTTGAGACTGGTGTCATATTGTCAAACTTTTATGTTGGGTCAGTAGAATTACCCTTTGGGTAGAGAACTGGCTCGAAGGTAGAAGACAGAGGGTGGTGGGGGAGGGTTGCTTTTCAGACTGGAGGCCTGTGACCAGCGGTGTGCCACAAGGATCGGTGCTGGGTCCACTGTTGTTTTGTCATTTATAAAAAAGTTTTGGATGTGAACATCATACGAATGGATAGTAAGTTTGCAGATGACAGTAAATTTGGAGGTTTGGAGGACAGTGAAGATGGTTACCTCAGAGTACAATGGGATCTTGATCAGATGGGCCAGTGGGCTGAGGGGTGGCAGATGGAGATTAATTTAGATAAATGTGAGATGCTGCATTTTGGAAAGGCAAAAGAAAGCAGGACTTATACACTGAATGGACAAGGTACTAGGGATATTGCTAAACAAATGGACCTGGAGTGCAGCTTCATAGATCGTTGAATGTGGACTAACATTTCGATAGGATAGTGAAGAAGGCATTTGTCATTTTTGTCAGTTAGTTGTGTAAAGGAGTTGGGAGGTCATGTTACAGTATTGGTTCGGCCACTTTTGGTATATAATGTGCAATTCTGGACACCCTCCTATCAGAAGGGTGTTGTGAAACTTTAAAGGGTTCAGAAAAGATTTACAAGGATGTTGCCAAGATTGGAGGGTTTGTGCTGGAGGGTAAGACTGTATAGGTTGAGGCTATTATCCCTGGAGCGTTGGTGGCTGAGGGGTAACCTTATAGATGTTCACAAAATCATGAATGACCCTCAATAGGGTAAAAAGACAAGGTGATTTCCCTGTGGTGGGGGAGTCCAGAAGCAGATGGCATATATTAAATTTGAGAGGGGAAACATAAAAGGGACCGAAGGGGAACATATTTCACGCAGAGGGCACTGTGTGCATGCGCTGCCAGAGGAAGTAGTGGAGGCTGGTACAATTACAACATTTAAAAGGTATCTGGGTGGGTGTAGGAATTAAAAAGGGTTCAGAGGAACATGGGGCAAATTCTGAGAAATAGAATGAGATTTACATCGGATATCAGTTCAGCATGGATGTGTTGGACTGAATGATTTGTTTCTGAGCTTATATTGCTCTGAGTGGGTTGAGCTCCGGATTGTAGATTTATGAAGCAGAAAATAAAGTACAGCACAGAGTTAGATCGAGAAATCCTGCTGATCTCATCAGCTTTATCCTGTTTCCCTGATCCTCCTCCTTCAATCAATGCATTTTTCCGATCCTCATTCAGAATTCCTGGAGCTGTAACTGGCCTGGAACAATGTGTTGAAAGTCCTATTGCAGTCCACACGAGGTACCTTTCCCACTGCCCTGCTCCCACGGCCTGCAATGCTGCAGACTGAGCAGACAACCCGAAACACAATGATGAGCTCCTTCCGGCCCACGGCCCTCCTTCTCACTGAATGAAGACAATCACCAGAAACAGAATCCAGCTCTTGTTGGAGCCTTGAATACCTGACTCTGTCTCACTGAGTGAAGATTGGACTCAGAAACAGAAATGAAATCAACTTCCTATCTTCATTGTGTCACTCTTTAAGATCTCCGTGTGTCTGAGTTCAGGTCATTTGATTGGAGACTGTGGATAGAGGGTCCCCAGTGAAATGGAAAGAATGGTGGAGGAGCTCACTGAGGGACATCTCTCAAAGTGAGAATCAGAAAGATGCTATTCAGCATTGGAAGGGTTTAAGGGGAATTGATGGCTCAGAAAAATGCTATACGGATGTTTGTAAAACTTAGGAACTCTGACTGTTTTGAGGCTGGAGTTTATTTTATCCTTGTGTAGATTTGACACATTAATCCTCCCTCCCCACCACTACAGAAGCTGTTGGAACTGTTCAGTGTTTCCAGCGGCTTCTGTAATTATTTCAGGTTCCTGACGGGAGCAGTCTCTCACTTTTCGAACAAAACAAACCCATCCTTGTGCTGCAACCAATATTTCAATAAGAAATGGGAAGCAGCAGAGGGGAAAGCTTCCGAGATGCCGAGCAATGCTGCCCGGTTCCACACTGCAATTCACAGGAACCATCGCCAGGAAAAGCCAGGAGCATTCTGACAGATCCAGTTATATCCCGGTGGCTTTCCTTCAGAAACCGATTTAAAAGCCGCAACATTGCGATGGCCGGGAATCAAACCCGGGCCCACTGCTTGGAAAACAGCTATGCTCACCACTATACCACCATCACCCAGCTAGCACCTCCCTGCCCATTCCCAAACACACTTAACAAGGCCGTGATCATCACCAACTGGATTGGGGCTGAAATCCAAACAAGAAATTACTGGGGAATCTCAGCAGGTCTGACAGAGCCTTAGAGTGAAGTGCTGTCTCCTCATCTCAGTCCCAAATAACCTGCCCCTTACCCTGAGAGGGTGGCAATCAAACCCGAATGAACTGTGGATGCTGTAACATTAACGCTGATTTCTCTGCAGAGATGCTGCCTGACCTGCTGAGCTTTTCCAGCAACTCCTGAGACTGTGTTATTGTGTTTCAGATTCGCAGACCCACAGGATTAATTTCTCAGCATCTCCCCTCTCAAGCCTCTTCACAATCTGAGATATTCCAATGAAACCACCTTTTAATTTTCGCGAATATCGACCCAATTTATTCAGATACTCAGCACTGGAGCACACGGGTCCCAAATACTGAGCTTTATTTTGTGATTCAGTCATTTGTTTGGGTCATTGCCGCTGGGTCCCCATGGATTGCTCAGATATAATTGCTCTGGTGAAGGTGACGGTGAGTTATTGCCTTGAACTGCTGCCATTTATTTGGGACAGATAAACCCACAATGATTTAAGGGAGGGAGCTCCAGGATTTCCAACCAATGGCACTTGTGGGACTGAGATGTTTTTCCAAGCCAGGGTGGGGAGTGGTTTGATGTGGAATTGTCACCTGGTGGTGTTCCCGTGTATCTGCTGTGTTCAGCATTCCACAGGATCGTGCCGTGGGTCTGGAAGCTGCTCTGGAAGGAACCTTGGGAAATTTCTACAGAGCATCTTGTCTCAGCTGAACTATCCCAGTCAGACACATGAGCACTAATCCTGTAATCCAGCTCTGAGAATGTAATAGCAGGTGGGACTCACCCTGTCCCCCTAATGTGACCATGTTTGGGAAACCTTGGAGAGGCTAATCTCATTCATTCCATCTCAGCGTTTTTCTCCGTTTAAGATTGCTTTCAAAGTGCAACAGTGCGATGGCAGGGGTTCGAGCCCGGGTTAACTGCTGAGAAGGAGACATGTCCAACCCTTTCCCAGTAATTGACAAGCTATTCCCAAGGCCGTGATCAGGACCAATTGGATTGGGACTGAAATACAAACAGAAACTTCTGGGGGAGCTCAGCAGGTCTGACAGCATCAGCATCAGATCCCTTCAGTTCTGAAGGACAATCCCTGGACTCTAGAGGTTCACTCGGATTTCTCCCACAAATGAGACCCCTCCTACTAAATCCCGCCAGTAATTTCTGTGTTATCTGTTAGCGATCCAGGATCTGCAGTTCCTTGTTTTAAATACAGTAGATGTTGACCAACCGAAGGGGATATTGGGTCAGCTGACGGTCTACCTCATTCATTGGGGCAGATGTCAAGGAGCATCTTAAACCGGAGAGGGATCGGGGGGAATTGGAGCCGTTTAGAGAGAGAGTACAGAAGGTAAGACAGCTCAGCTCAAAGCACGGTGCTTAATGCTGCCCCGATTAAAATATTGAAGATGGCAGAGGGACAGATGAGCTGAGACAGGGTGGGAGCTGGGCGATATTGATGATGTGGAAGGACAGTGTGTGTATCTGATCACATTCTGTCAGTCTGACTAATAGCAGTCATTCCTGGCACTGGATTCACTGAGGGGGTGAAGGGTGAGTGAACAGAGCAGACTGTCCTTGTTATTCTGTTCCTGACTCTCCAGCTCCCGCTCTGTTAGTGACCTCTCAGTCTCCCGGGAAATGGGCTGTTTCCCAATTGGGCCGGATTCCTGGCCTTTATCCTTGGCCGAGCTGAGAGTTGATGGTCTGGGGAATGTCATTCCCAAATGACTCCTGTCCAAGATAATACCGATTAATGTATCTGTGTATCCTCCATTAATCTGTAAACATTATTGCTCAGGGCTGGAGGGACATGGATTGATGACATTGTGGATGTTATGAACCAGACCAAACTCCTCTGCCTTAAGAAAATGGTCTCGACCCCTTTTCCTGATTTCCTGAAGGCAAGTGTAAGGCGTTACAATGTGATTGGTCAAACTGCCAGGCTTGAATCAAACACACTTTACTCCACACTATCGTTGGAACACAAACATAAGGAAGAAAGATTGGACAAACCAAACTCGATTGGAAACCTGAACTAAATGAACATTATTTAACTATAAACAGTAACTGTTCGGATATAGTAACATTCCATAAACCACATAATTCTCGTCTTTCTGCTATTGGGAGAATGGGGTGAAACTTGTAAAGATTCATAAAAGATTTACAAGGATGTTTGCAGAGACAGGATTTCTGATTGTTTTGTGGCTGGAGTTCAGTTTATCCTTGTATAGATTTGACACATTAACCCTCCCTCCCCACCACTACAGAAGCTGTTGGAACTGTTCAGCGTTTCCAGCGGCTTCTGTAATTGTTTCAGGTTCCTGACAGGAGCAGTCTCTCCATTTTCGAACAAAACAAACCCATCCTTGTGCTGTACCCAATATTTCAATAAGAAATGGGAAGCAGCAGAGGGGAAAGCTTCCGAGATGCCGAGCAATGCTGCCCGGTTCCACACTGTAATTCACAGGAACCATCGCCAGGAAAAGCAAGGAGCAATCTTACAGATCCGTTTTTCCATTCATGTTTGGGTTTTATCCCAGTGCCTTTCCCTTAAAAGCCTGCTTACAAACCACAACACTGTGATGGCTGGGAACTGAACCCGGGTCAACTGCTTGGAAGGCAGCTCAGCTCACCACTATCCCACCATCACCCTGCTAGCAGCTCCCTCCCCATTCCCAAACACTCTTAACAAGGCCGTGATCATCACCAACTGGATTGGGGCTGAAATCCAAACATACACATCCTCTGTATCTAACCCAGTGATGGAGCTATCCTGATTGAGTTTGATGTGAACAGGATGGGGGAAGTGGGAGATTTAATCAGTACCTGACGCCAAGCTCAAAATGGCCTGGAAATTTGAAATGCTGCAGTGTAGAGGGAGATTTACTCTGTATCTGACCCCATTCTCTACCTGCCCTGGGGATTTAAATGGGGACAGTTTAATGGGAGCTTTACGTTGTATGGAACCCTGTGCTCCCTCTGCCCTGGGAGTGTTTGCTGGGAACACTGTCTAACCTCTGTGATATGGATACTATGGAGATTGATGGGAGACAGTGTAAATGGAATTGACAGGGTCCACTTCCTTCACGTGGATGAGAGAAGGTCTCCAATTGGAAGGGTGAGAAAAATTGGTGCTTCTGGGACTGAAGGGTCAGTAACAGAATGAATATGCCATTGGCTCAGAGACAGGATAGAGGGTAATGAGGGTTTCAGACTGGAGGGAGCTACAGGCACATACAAGTTGGGAACTGTTTTCAGGAAAAGGCAATTGATCCCAGGTCACTGCAGAGTGTAAGAATCTGATGCCTTTTCCTCACTATCCTCCTCCAATCCCTGGGAAGATCTGCTCCCACACCATGTTCCACCCTAACTTCTGACTGTGTTAGATACATTAATACATTGGGGATGGGCAGGGGGTGCTTTTAAACCTGGGATCATGCTGTGTAACTTGCCTTCAAAATGCTCTCGCTCTCCCTTTCAACTCATCTTTTCTCCCTTTTATCCCGAGGAACTTTCTTTGGAAATCTGCAACGTGAAGATCCAAAATGTTCGAGGCCAGGAAAGAACAACCTCCAGAGGGGGAGCACAGGACTGAGGCCTGAGGCCTGGTCGACAGGCTGCACCGCGTGGGGGCCCACGTAAGTTGTGTGTTTATTTACCCCGAGGTTTAATCTCCTCTGTCGGGGACCCTGGGTTTTAGAGGCCTCTGGGTAACTGGCTCCTGGCGGATTGTGGCCCTGTCATTTTTAAAACAGGTTTGAAGCCTGGGGTTAAAGTTTGTCAATCCCCAGGATCTGAGAGGCAGGATTCCCTGAGGGGGAAATTAAAACCCAAATGATGTGACCCTCTCGAATGATTTGTCATAAAGTCAGAGTAATGTGGGTTATAGAGAGGGCTGGATGAGAAAATTCAACAGTGAAAGGGATCGAGTGAAAAATGAGAGAGTCGGGGAAACAGAAGGGGAGAGAGAGGGAGAGGTGTTTTGAGATTGTGAAATCGCTGCAATGTTTGATTCTGGAGTGACAGGAAATAATGAAACTGAAGCAGCATCACAGAGGGGGGAATTAGCTGCTGCTGCATTGTTGCATGTGGGATCTTGCGGTGCACCAGCTGCCCCAATGCTGTCACTGCAGGCAGTGAGTGTTTTAATCAGCAAATCCATCATTTCAAATTTCTCCAAGGCTTTAGCATGAAAACGCAGCTCATTTCCCAATATGGTTGTGTTTGGATGTTGCTGAGAGATTGTCTGTGTCACTGAGGGAGGAAAATCTGGGATCTTGCTGTGCTATTACTCTGTATGAGTTTCCTCCTTTGCTTTTCAACTAATGCTGTCTCTTTCCTCCCAAGGGATCTTGCTGGGCCCTTGAAGATTCTAAGAGAGAAACTTTGGGATCAGGAGACCTTTGAACAAGTGCTTTCTCCAGAGGGGACACGGGCCTGAGGCCTGAGGCCTGGTCAACAGGCTGCACCCTGTGGGGGCCCACGTAAGTTGTGTGTTTATTTACCCCGAGGTTTAATCTCCTCTGGGGAATCCTGGGTTTTAGGGGCATCTGGTTAACTGGGGCCCTGTTGTTTTTTAAACAGGTTTGAAGCCTGGGGTTAAAATAACCAGGGCCTGGGATTTGACACAAACACATCCATCCCCAGTGAGTGTCTAACAGACAGGACTCTCCAAGGAGGGAATTAAAATCTTAAATGAGAAACTCTATCCAAAGACTTGTTCTAATATCAGAGTAATACTACCTGTGGGATCTTGCTGTATCTCAAACCACCTGCAGAGTGGCCTACATTGCAAGAAGGGTGACCAAATGTGATAATCCCATAAATAAGACCCAGGTTGGCCCAATCCCTGAGTATCTGGGAGGGGGTCTCTCTCTCTCTCTCTCTCTCTCTCTCTCTCTCTCTCCCCTCTCTCACACCCTCTCCAGCTTCTTTTGTTGGTTTTTCAAACAGATAAAACTGTCCCACACACAGCAATGTGACTCGTGGGTATTTGAAGTGGGGGAGATGGAAATATTTCACAGCACAAGGTGATTGTTTTTGAGACAAAGGGGTAAAAGAACACAAGATCCACAGCGAGAGAGAGAGTGGGAAGGAGGGAGGAATAGAGGGATAAGATGTGTCTTTGTAGCTGGTCTGGGAAAGGGAGACAGGATCTGGGAGAGGGGGGAAAGAATGGGGCTCTCCAATATCCCATCACCGCCCAGTTCCAATCACTTCCTTCTAGAAAGTACCATGCACAAAATTAAATCCTGGGATGGATGAGGTGATTCCTTAAACAAAATTCCCAAAGAAATCCACAGCCTCCTGTCGGATGTAAAATGGGATTTGAGCACATTGTGGAGCACGAAGGGGACTACCCTGTGGGATCGCACTGTGCATCAATAGCCCACCCTGTGACTTGTCGTCATTTTAATGGGGAGGGGTGTGGAGGACAGGATGTGGGATTCCAGGCAGGGAGAGACAGACAGAGAGAGACTCATGATCAGAAACTGGATTTGGAAAGTGCTGGTATTATTGGGATCTTGCTGTGTGAAAATTACATGGGGGGCATTTTGCTTGTGGAAAATCCACGGGAAAGTTTTAAATAGTCTGAAACATTTTAACACCATTTTTAACATTTAATTTTGTTCTGTTTCTCAATATTCTGACTGAGAGACAAATCTTTGAGGCCGTAAGGTGCATAACAGACTGAGGGGTCAGAGAGAAATAGAGAATGGACAGAATTCTATGATCTTACTCTTTGTCATATCTGTCAGATTCATATTTCTCTCCAATGAGACTGATCCAATCCACACTGACAAACGGTGTGTCCTCTGCTGTCAGTGAACCATCCCCAATTCTAACAGATACAGACTCTCTTCATGGGCACTGAGTCCATCCTGACCAGGGGAAGGACAACTCTCAATACGAATCCCACTGTACCCACCTTCCCATCATCTCCATCAATCCCATGCATGGGGGATTTGATCAAGAACACAACAAACAACAGCCCTATCCCCAACTGAAGCAGACCCAGTTTCTCAGGTCAGTAGAATAGCTCAGTGTCAAGCTCGGACAGTGGAGATCTCTCTGCTGGGTAGAGCACTGGCACCTCATCTCAGCCTCTCTCTCTGTCCCTGAGTCTGTCTGTGTCTGTCCCTCTTGTGTTTAAAGTGATACAATGCCACCCTCTGTTGGCCATGCCATGCCACTGCACAAGCAGCAGATTTCTTTTTCTCTGGGATAATTTGCTCCTGTGCCTGTTCATTCCATTATCTCTAAACTTCAGTCCCTGGTCCCTGTCCAAATCAATCCAAACAATAAATAAAAGAAACAGAAACGGATAAGAGTTTGGATTGTTTTATCTTTCTAAGCCTGTATAATATATTCAAGGACAACCCTCAGGATTTGATGGGGACAGATGCAGAGTGCCAAGCTGCTATAGGTCAGTATCAGATGGTCAGCTGTCCTCTCACTGGCCTGAGCTCTGTTCCATGTTCCTTCTCCCCTGCCGATACCCCCCTGTTCATTTGTATCACCCTGCTGATGTTCCATTGGAAATACACTGTGTTCAGTCGTCTAACAGGTTTAAACTCATTTGGGTTAGAGTGGTGCTGGAAAAATACAGCAGTTCAGGTAGCTGTGCTTTTCCAGCATCACTCTAATCCAGAATCTGGTTTCCAACATCTGTAGTCATTGTTTTTACCTCGTCAAACTGATTTAGGTCAAACCCAAGCTCAGCAACCTTGCTACCTTCACTCGTTCATTTTAGTTTCATTGATTTGTGTAAAATTCTTGTGTCCATTTGGATTGTAGCAGGTGCTGTGCCTGTTCTGGGTGTGAAAGTGCAGCTTTGTGTCTGTGTGTATTCCAAAACTGGGTCCAGTGGGGGTGGGGGAAGGACAGGGACAAACCTGGGCTAAACCATTGAGCTGCTGCTTTCTCCCACACCCCCCTCTAATCCCCCAAATGGTTGTTGGTGTGTCCCATACCTGGGGGAGGTGTGTTCCAGGTGGAGGGAGCTGGGAGCTGACTGGATGAACTCGGGTTTGAGTGACAGAACCTGAGGGTATTTAAACCTGGCTCAGTCAGCCATTGTCCTAAGTATGTAAGTTAGCTCACTGAGCTGGAAGCCATGTTTTCAGATGTTTTGTCACCGTACTGGGTAACATCATCAGTGAGAGTCCCCAGTGAAGCGCTGGTGGTATGTCCCCCCTCTCTATTTATTGGTCTTGGTTTCTTAAGGTGAGTGATGTCATTGCTGGTTCTTTTTTTTCAAGCGAAGGTAGATAGGATTTAAATCGATGTTTTTATTGATCGAGTTCTGGTTAGAATGCCATGCTTCTCAGAAACGAGCAGCTATAAATAGAGAGGTGGGAAATCTCACCAGTGCTTCATCGGAGACTGAGACTGTGGGTGTATCTCTCCCTCTCTCTCTGTAAGACTGTGGGTGTGTCTCTTCCTCTCTCTCTGAGACTGTTTCTCTCTCTTTCCCTCCCTCTCTCTGTCTGAGACTGTGTGTGTATCTCTCCCTCTCTCTCTCTCTCTGAGACTGTGTGTGCGTGTATCTCTCCCTCTCTCTCTCTCTCTGAGACTGTGTGTGTGTGTATCTCTCCCTCTCTCTCTCTCTCTCTCTGAGACTGTGTGTGTGTATCTCTCCCTCTCTCTCTCTCTCTCTGAGACTGTGTGTGTGTGTATCTCCCTCTCTCTCTCTGAGACTGTGGGTGTGTCTCTCTCTCTCCCTCTCTCTGAGACTGTGTGTGTGTATCTCTCCCTCTCTCTCTCTCTCTCTGAGACTGTGTGTGTGTATCTCTCCCTCTCCCTCTCTCTGAGACTGTGTGTGTATCTCTCCCTCCCTCTCTCTCTCTCTGAGACTGTGTGTGTATCTCTCCCTCTCTCTCTCTCTCTCTGAGACTGTGTGTGTGTATCTCTCCCTCTCCCTCTCTCTGTCTCTGTGTGTGTGTCTCCCTCTATCTCTTTACCCTCCCCCCAGACAGTTGCCCTCCCCCTGACTTTGCCCTTCCCCCTTTTGTCTCTTTCCCCCTTACCCTCTGTCATTGCTCCCCGAACCTCTCCCTCCACTACCCCCATGCCCATAAACTCCCTGCTGTGTCCTATATACCCCCTTCGCTGACTGCCACCACCCACCAGGCTGGGGGTAAGTGAGTCTGTGTGGGATGACTGGTCTGTAATTGTGCCCCTCTGTGCACAGCAAGATCCCAGAATCCCTGACCCCTCAATGCCCAGGAGGAGGATATTCAGCCCATCGTGTCTATCCCTCCTTCCATTAACTGCCCTGTGGCCTGCCCGTGAATGGCCCCCTTGTTGATTCTCCCTTCTGGCAGAGACCACTCATCCCTGATAGCCCACCGTGCCCCACACAGTGAGCGTGTGGAGACACTCACTGGCCTTTTGATTGACCACGGATGGGCACAGCACGATCCCACTCTCCAGCTATTCCCTGTCACTCTCTCCCACCCGCCAATCTCACTGAGAAAGGGGCTTTGCCTGATACCCCCTAGTCCCCAGTTTGCCCCAAATATTCCCCCTAATTATTTGCTGACCCCACATTTTGTCCCCATCCCAGGCTGTTGTGTCTGTCCCAATTTGTCAGACACCCCCCCGTCACCCACTATGCCCAGCCCCAGTCTAATTGCCCCCTCCCAGTGTAGCTTTGTTCCCCTCCACAAACTACCCACTCAAAGACTTCCCCCCAACAGACAAATTTGCCCCTCCCCCAGATTTTACATTCCTGTAATTCCTGCCCCCTGTCTATCGCCCCGCCCCCAATATTGCTCTTCCCTCATATATTTTGCCCTCCCGTCCGAATAATGCTCCTCCCGGTCTCACCCCCCCCTCCTTGTCCCCCTGTGCAGCATTACTCAAATGCCCCTCCCCCATCATTCCTTCTTGACCACACCCCCTCCCCCAGCCACCCCTTTATGGTGGGGGGGGGGAACACAGTGAGAGCGTGCAGACAATTACTGACCTGTGGAGGGACTGCCTCATTGCACAGCAAGATTCCAGGCCCCCTCCCCACTCCCACCCCTGAGGCAGGGACTTTATGTAAACCCCCTCAAACATTGTCCCTGCCCCCTCCCAAATATTGTGCCCTTTCCCCTCCCCCCCAATTATGTTCCTGCCCACAATCCCCACCACCCCCTCTCCTGATGTTCAGTCTCTTCCCCAACACCTCCCCAGGATCTCGAGCCCATTGCCCCCTCACCCAACTATTGGGCCCTTCCCCAATTTTCTGTTCCCCCTACGTTTATTGCCCCATTCCCCTGTAACACCCTGACACCGGCTAATTTATGACTCCACCCACAATTTCCCACCCGCCTGGAATTTTCTAGCCCTCCCCACTTCCCCTCCTTCCCCAATCTAATTGCCCCTTTCCCCCTGTGCACCTTTATTTACCCCGCCACACCAAACTGTTCCTTCTATCCATACTTCCCCCATCTCTGTATAAAAGCTCCCGCTGTGTCTCCATTGTGTACAATTCCCCCACCCTCCTTCACCACCCCCACCCCTCAATGTGTCCAAGGCCCTGGGCTGGGGGGGCACGGGGAGTGTGTGCAGAGACTGACCGGCCATTCGACTGTGTGTGTCTTCATGCACAGCAAGATCCCAATCCCCAGGCTTCCCCCTGCCCCACCCCATCCCCACAGTTTGGACGACAACAGGAGACCCAAGGCACAGCAAGATCCCACTGTATTAATGACATGTGCAGCACCACATGGTAGTGAATCCAAATCATTCTCAGGGACAGGAGGACAGGGAGGGAGGAGTGGGGGCATAGAGACAGATAGAGAGAGAGAGAGAGAGAGAGAGAGAGAGAGAGACCGAGGTGAGGAGAGAACACAAACAAGATTAGGGACAGAGAAACGGGGACAGACACAGAGAGAGAAAATCCCAGGGTTGGCGAGGTGAGGGAGGGAGACAGGGAGATGGGAGTTGATTAAATCAAAACCAAGATCTTTTGAATCAAAAAACAAGAAAACCAAACAAAATCCCATCACTGAGTGACTTCCCAAAGCTCCCCATTTTATCAGCACTTCCCCCTGGTTTTAAACCCAGAGAATGGGAACAGATTTCACTGGGACCCAGGGGGTCAATGCTTTCTGACTGACCCCCCCCCACCCCAAGGGTTTATTTTCTGAGACTCGATGCAGTGACTCGATGGAAGGGAGTCAGTCGCAGAGCCTGGATCTTGTCCCTCCCTTCGTGTTTAACCTGCCCCCTCCAGCTGCTTCTCTCCCTCTCTCCCTCCTTCCCTCACACTCTCTCTCTTTCTCCTTCACTCCTTCCATCTCTCCCTCTCTCATTCTCTCTCTTCTCCCCCACCTCTCTCTCTCTCTCCCTGTCCCTATCCCCCTCTCCATCTCTCTGCTCAGCTTCCTCCTGCTCTCGAGAATGGATTGGTCTCTCTCTCTCTCTCTCTGTGAAAAAGTTGCCCGTTTGGTCTCTTTTATAATCTTTCCCCTCTCACCCTAAACTTGTGCACTCTAGTTCTGTACAACCCCACCCCAGGGAAAAGACCTTGAATATTTACCCGACCCATGCTGCTTATGATTTTATAAACCTCTATAAAGTCACCCCTCAGCCTCCAACGCTCCAGGGCAAACAGCCCCAGCCTATTCAACCTCTCCCTATAGCTCAAACCCTCCAATCCTGGCAACATCCTTATAAAACTTTTCTGAACCCTTTCAAGTTTCACAACCTGTTTCTGAGACCAGAATTGCATGCAATATTCCAACAGTGGCCTGACCAATGTTCTGTACAGCTGCAACATAACCTCCCAACTCCTGTACTCAATACTCTGACCAATAAAGGAAAGCATATCAAACGCACCTTCACTATCCTATCTACCTGCAACTCTACTTTCAAGGATCTGTGAACCTGCACTCCAAGGTCTCGTTGATCAGCAACACTCCCTAGGACCTTACCATTAAGTGTATAAGTCCTGCTAAGATTTACTTTCCCAAAACACAGCACCTCACATTCATCTCAATTAACCTCCATCTGCCACTTCCCGGCCCATTAGCCCAAATGATCCTATTGTAATCTAAGGTAACCTTCTTCACTGTCCAGTCCACCTCTAATTTTGGTGTCATCTGCAAACTTACTAACTATACCTCTTATGCTTCTGATGAAAAGTAGTGGAATCAACACTGATCCTTGTGGCACTCCACTGGTCACAGGCCTCCAGTCTGAAAAATAATCATCCACCACCACCCTCTGTCTTCTATCTTTGAGCCAGTTCTATATACCATGACTAATTCTCCCTGTGTGCCATGAGATTGCTAACCAGTCTCCCATGGGGAACCTTGTCAAACGCCTTACTGAAGTCGATATAGATCACATCCACCACTCTACCCTCATCCATCCTTTTTGTTACTCCTTCAAAAAAACCCAATCAAGTTGTGAGACATGATTTCCTACACACAAAGCCATGCTGACTATCTCTAATCAGTCCTTGCCTTTTGGAATACATGTACATCCTGTTCCACACAAAGGCCGCCTTGCTGATTTTTGAGGGGCCCTATTCTCTCCCTAGTTACCCTTTTGTCCTTAATGTATTTGTAAAAACCCTTTGGATTCTCCTTCACCCTATTTGCCAAAGCTATCTCATGTCCGCTTTTTGTCCTCTGATTTCCCTCTTGTGTATGCTCATACTGTCTTTGAAACCATCTAAGGATTGACTCAGTCTCTCCTGTCTCTACCTGACCTGTGCTTCCTTCTTTGTCTAAACCAAAACCTCAATTTCTCTCAACACCCAGCATTGTATGTAGACAGGCCAACAAGAGGTGAGGCCATACTGGATTTGGTTCTGGGTAACGAACCAGGCCAGTTGTTAGAATTGGAGGTAGGTGAGCACTTTGGGGACAGTGACCACAATTCGGTGACTTTTACTCAAGTGATGGAGAGGGATAAGTGTGCATTGCAGGGCAAGAGTTATAGCTGGGGGCAGGGAAATTATGATGCGGTGAGGCACGACTTAGGATGCGTGGCTTGGAAAAGTAGGCTTCAAGGCAAGGGGGCAATTGATATGTGGAGCTTGTTCAAGGAGCAACTATTGAGTGTCCTTGATAAGTATGTACCTGTCAGGCAGGGAGGAAAGGGTCGTGTGAGGGAGCCGTGGTTTAATAAGGAATTGGAATCCCTTGTTAAATGGAAGAGGGCTGTCTATGTAAAGATGAGGCATGAAGGTTCAATTGGGGCAATTGAGAGTTATAAGGTCGCCAGGAAGGACCTGAAGAGAGAGCTAAGAGCAGCGAGGAGGGGATATGAAAAGTCCTTAGTTGGTAGGATTAGGGAAAACCCAAAGGCTTTCTATAGGTATGTCAGGAATAAAAGAATGACTAGGGTAGGAATAGGTCCAGTCAAGGATAGTAGTGGAAAGTTGCATGTGGAGGCTGAAGAGATTGGGGAGACACTGAATGAATACTTTTCATCAGTATTCACTCAGGAACAGGACATTGTTGCCGATGTGAATACTGAGTCACAATTAAGTAGAATGGACAGCTTTGAGGTATGTAGGGAAGAGGTGTTGGAAATTCTGGAAAGGGTGCAAATAGATAAGTCCCCTGGGCCTGATGGCATTTATCCTAGGATCCTCTGGGAAGCTAGGGAGGAGATAGCGGAGCCATTGGCCTTGATTTTTATGTCATCGTTGTCGACAGGAATAGTGCTGGAAGACTGGAGGATAGCGAATGTGGTTCCCATGTTCAAGAAGGGGAGTAGGGATAACCCGAGTAACTATAGGCCAGTGAGTCTCACTTCTGTTGTGGGCAAAGGTTTAGAGAGAATTGTAAGGGATAGGATTTATGAACATCTGGATAGGAATAATGTGATCAAGGATAGTCAGCATGGTTTTGTGAAGGGCAGATCGTGCCTCACAAACCTTATTGAATTCTTTGAGAAGGTGACCAAGGAAGTGGACGAGGGTAAAGCGGTAGATGTGGTGTATATGGATTTTAGTAAGGCATTTGATAAGGTTCCCCATGGTAGGCTACTGCAAAAAATACAGAGGTATGGCATTGAGGGTGAGTTGGAGGTTTGGATTAGGAATTGGCTGGCTGGAAGAAGACAGAGGGTAGTAGTTGATGGTAAAGGTTCATCTTGGAGTGCAGTTACTCACAGTGTTCCACAAGGATCTGTTTTGGGACCATTGCTGTTTGTCATTTTTATAAATGACCTGGAGGAAGGGTTAGAAGGTTGGGTGAGCAAGTTTGCGGATGATACGAAAGTCGGTGGAGTTGTTGACAGTGAGGAAGGATGTGTCAGGTTACAGCGGGATATAGATAAGCTGCAGAGCTGGGCAGAAAGGTAGCAAATGGAGTTCAATGTGGGTAAGTGTGAGGTGATTCACTTTGGTATGAGTAACAAAAAGATGGGGTACTGGACTAATGGTCAGATACTTGGTAGTATGGATGAGCAGAGGGATCTTGGTGTCCATGTACACAGATCTCTGAAAGTTGCCAACCAGGTAAATAGTGCGGTGAAGAAGGCATATGGTGTACTGGCTTTTATTGGTAGAGGAATTGAGTTCTGGAGTCCTGAGGTCATGTTGCAGTTGTATAAGACTCTGGTGCGGCTGCATCTGGAGTATTGTGTGCAGTTTTGGTCGCCATACTATAGGAAGGATGTGGAGGCACTGGAACGGGTGCAGAAGAGGTTTACCAGGATGTTGCCTGGTATGGGAGGAAGATCGTATCAGGAAAGGCTGAGGCACTTGGGGCTGTTTTCATTGGAGAAAAGAAGGTTTAGGGGTGACTTGATAGAGGTGTACAAGATGTTTAGGGGTTTAGATAGGGTTGACCATGAGAACCTTTTTCCACATATGGAGTCAGCTGTTACAAGGGGACATAGCTTTAAATTAAGGGGTGGTAGGTATAGGACAGATGTTAGGGTTCAAAGTTTGGGAGAAGATTTGTAGTTCGGGTGTTCGTTGTTGTGGTTCTGTTCGCTGAGCTGGGAATTTGTGTTGCAGACGTTCCGTCCCCTGTCTCGGTGACAGCCTCAGTGTTTGGGATCCTCCTGTGAAGCGCTTCTGAGGACGCTCCCAAACACTAAGGATGTCACCTAGACAGAGGACGCAATGTCTGCAACACAAATTCCCAGCTCGGCGAACAGAACCACAACAACAGATATTAGGGGTAGATTCTTTACTCAGCGAGTCGTGAGTTCATGGAATGCCCTGCCAGTAGCAGTGGTGGACTCTCCCTCTTTATGGGCATTTAAACGGGCATTGGATAGGCATATGGAGGATAGTGGGTTAGTGTAGGTTAGGTGGGCTTGGATCGGCGCAACATCGAGGGCCGAAGGGCCTGTACTGCGCTGGATGTTTCTATGTTCTATGTTCTATTCCCTACACCTACCAGCCTTTCCTTTCACCTTTACAACAAGTCTGTGGACTTTCGTAGTCTCATTTTTGAAGGCTTCCCATTTTCCAGCCGCCCCTTTACCTGTGAACATCAGCCCCCAATCAACTTTTGAAAGAGTCTGCCAACACTCACACTAACGCACACACACAACTCCAATCAGCATTTGAAAGTTCTTGCCTATACCATCAAAATTAGTCTTCCTCCAATTTAGAAATTCAACTTTTCGATCTGGTCTATCCTTTTCCATCACTATTTTAAAACTTCTGGGTTGCTAGTCCCAAACTGCTCCCCCACTGACACCTCAGTCATCTGCCCTGCCCTATTTTGCAGTAGTAGGTCAGGTTTTGCACCTTCTCTTGTACATCCATCCACAGACTGAATCAGAAAATGTTCTTGTGCACAAATAACAAATTCCTCTCCATCTGAACCCCTAACACTTTGGCTGTCCCAGTCCCAGTTTAGAAAGTTAAAATCCCCGACCATAACCACCCTATTATTCTTACAGATAGCTGAAATTTCCTTACAAACTTATTTCTTAATGTCCCGCTGACTATTAGGGGGTCTATAATAAAATTCCAATAAAGTCGTCATCTCTTTCTTATTTCTTAATTCCACCCAAGTAACCTCCCTGGATATATTTCCAGGAATATCTTCCCGAAGTACAGCTGTTACACCATCCTTTATCAAAAACACCACTCCTCCTCCTCTCTTGCCTCCTTTTCTATCCTTTCTGTACCATTTGTATCCTGGAACATTAAGTTGCCAGTCCTGTCCATCCCTGAGCCATGTTTCTGGTTCAATACTGAGGTATTCTCACTGGCACTCTCAGTGTGCTCCACTATTAGTACTGGCCCACCGTCAATTCTGATCCCAATGCAATGAGGCACAATCTCAAAATTGACCCTCTGACAAAGAAGCACTCCCTCAGGACTGATCCTGTGATAGATCTCCAATATCTCAGTACTGACCCATTAATCATGCGACACACCCTCAATTTAGACCCTGCATTATGAGCCACTGCCACAGGATTGATGCAATGTAGAGCTAAATGGGAGAATCGGTGCAGGACAGCATAAAGTGGGAGAATTGGTGCAGGGGAGCATTGAATGGAAGAATCAGTGGACGGTAGCACTAAATGGGAGAATCGGTGCAGGGCAGCATAAAGTGGGAGAATTGGTGCAGTGCAGCAATAAAGTAATTTAGAGACTTGATACAGGGCAGGCCATAATTAGAGAATACTGGTAGTGGAAGCTGACATGGGAGATTTGTTGCAGGCAAACACTAAATGGAAGACGTGGTGCACAGTGGGACTAAATGAGAGAATTGGGGCCTGGCACCAGTAAATGGGTGAATTAGAGTAGGGCACCTCTAAATGGTAGAGTTGGGCTGGGCATCAGTAAATGGAAGAATGAGTATCGGGGTATGAGTAAATGGGAGAACTTAGTGGGGCATCAGTAGATGGATTTGGTACACAGTGCCATTACATTAGAAAATTAGTGGGAGTGGCAATAAATTAGAGAATTGGAGCAGAGCAAGTCAAAATGGGAGAATAGGGACAGGGAATCAATAAAAAGGAGTTTTAGTTCAGTGCACCACAAAATGAACAAATGTGAGTAGGGAACCAATCCGTGTAAGAAGTATATCAGAGAACAGTTACATGGGCATCAATAATTGGAGACTTGCTAGAGAGAGTGTACATGTGAGAGAGAGATTGCGAGTGTGCTCACACAAGTGAATTGTGCATGTGCGAGTGAGAGAGTGTGTACATGCAGGACTTACACAGTTAATGGTAGTGCCCTGGGGAGTGTTGTTGAACAGAGAGACCAAGGGGGGGCAGGTACATAGTTCCTTGAAAGTGGTGGTCACAGGTAAGCAGGGTCACAGGGTGGTGAAGGGGGCATTGGGCAGGCTTGCCTTTATCGGGCAGAGCACTGAGCCCAGGAGTTGGGACGTCATGTTACAGCTGTACAAGACATTTGGTGAGGCCACATTTGGAGGACTGCATACCATCATGTTCACCCTCCTGTAGGAAGGAGGTTATTAAACTGCAAAGGGTCGGAGGAATAGACGCAGAGAGGCATGGTGTTCTAATTGGGGAGAAAATTCAGAAATCTGAAATGCAGAGAGACTTGGGAGTTCCCGTCCAGGATTCTCTCAAGGTAAACCTGCAGGTTGAGTCAGTAGTTAGGAAGGTAAATGCAATGATGGTATTTATTTTGAGAGCACTTGATTATAAAAGCAGGGATGTATTTCTGAGGCTCTATAAAGCTCGGGTCAGACCACATTTGGAGAATTGTACACAGTTTTGGGCCCCATATCTCAGGAAGGATGTACTGACCCTGGAACGTGTTCAGAGGAGGTTAACCAAAACGGTCCCAGTGATGATAAGCTTAACACATGAGGAATGTGTGAGGACTCTGGGTCTATCCTCAATCGAGTTCAGAAGGATGAGGGGATGGGGGATCTAATAGAAACTTCCAGAATACTGAATGGCCTGGACAGAGCGGATGTTGGGAAGATGTTTCCATTTGGTCGGAGAGACTGGGACCCAATGGCACAGCCTTAGAGTAAAGGGAAGAGCTCTTCGAACAGAGATAAGGAGAAACTTGTTGAGCCAGAGAGTGGGGAATCTGTGGAATTCATTCCCACTGAAGGTTGGGGAGACCCAGCTCACTGAGTATATTGAAGACTGAGATCGATAGGTTCCTGAGTATCAAGGGTAACAGGGAGAAAGGGGGAGAATGAGGTTGAGAAACCTATCAGCCATGATTGAATGGTGGAGCAGACTCAATGGGCTGAATGGTCTCGTTTCTTATGGAATGTTTCTGTAATTTCTATCATCTCAAAAACTGACTCCCGGGTAACTGTTACACTGTATAAAAACCACCTTGAGTCCCTCAATTACATTCCAGTTTGTAACGTACTCCTAGGTATCTGTCTCTCTGTATATAAACCACCCCCATACCTTCGATTAGATTCCTGCCTGCAACTCACTCCCAGTTATCAGTCTCTCTGCGTATAAACCACCCCGATAACCTCGATTAGATTCCAGTCTTTAAATCACGCCTGGTTAAATATTAGTCTGTCGCAAAAATCTTTCTCCTCTCACCTTAAACCTGTGCTATGTAGCTTTGTACTCCCCTACCTTTGGAAAAAGATAATGACTATTCACTATATCCATGCTCCTCATGATTTTCTAAACCTCTATGGGGTCACCCCTCAGCCTGCAATGCTTCAGGGAGTAAAGCCCCAGTCTTTTCACCCACTCCCTATGGCACAAACCCCCAGTCCTGGCAACATCCTTATAAAACTTTTCCGAACCCTTTAAAGTTGAATAATACTTTCCAACAGCAGGGAGATTTGAATTGATAACAGTATTCTAATAGTCACCCTATCATTGTCCTGTACAATGTGATGTCCCAACTCCTATACTCAATGCACTGACCAATAAAAGCTAGTGTACCAAGTGCCTGAATCACCACCCTGTTGCCATGCAACTGCACTATCAAGGAACTATGCAGCTGTACCCCTGGGTCTCTTTGTTCAGCAACACTGCCCAAGACCCTCCCATTAACTGTATAAGTCCTGCCCTGGTTCACCTCAGCAGAATGCAACATCTCACATTTAGGAGACAGTGAGGTCTACAGATGCTGGAGATCAGAGTTGAGAGTGTGTTGCTGGAAAAGCACAGCAGGTCAGGCAGCATCCGAGGAGCAGGAAAATCGATGTTCGGGCAAAAGCCCTTCATCAGGAATGAAGCTGGGAACTTCGGAGTGGAGAGATAAATGGGAGGGGGTGGGGCTGGGGAGAAGGTAGCTAAGAGTGCAATAGGTGGATGGAGGTGGGGTCAAAGGTGATAGGTTGGGGAGAAGGGTGAAGCAGATAGGTGGGAAGGAAGATTGACAGGTGAGAGAGGTCATGAGAGCGGTGCTGAGCTGGAAGGTTGGAACTGGGGGTAAGGTGGTGAGAGGGGAAATAAGGAAACTGGTGAAGCCCACATTGATACCCTGGGGTTGGAGGGTCCCACGGCGGAAGATAAGGTGTTTTTCCTCCAGGCTTCGAGAGGTAAGGGAGTGGAGATGGAGGAGGCCCAGGACCTGCATGTCATCAGCAGAGTGGGAGGGGAAGTTGAAATGTTTGACCACGTGGCGGTGGGGTTGATTGGTGTGGGTGTCCTAGAGATGTTCTCTAAAGGGCTCTGCTAAGAGACGTCCAGTCTCCCCAACGTAGGGGAGACTGCATCAGGAACAACAGATACAATAAATGATCTGTGTGGAAGTGGAGGTGAAATTTTGATGTATGTGGAAAGCTGCTTTGGTGCCTTGGACAGAGGTGAGGGGGGAGGTGTGGGCTGAGGTTTAATTCCTGTGGTAACAGGGGAGCGGGCCAGGAGGGAAGGGTGGCTTGTTAGGAGGTATGGACCTGACCAGGTAGTCACGGAGGGAATGGTCTTTGCACAAAGCGGGTAGGAGTGAGGAGGGAAATATATCCCTGGTGGTGGGGTCCATTTGGAGGTGGTGGAAATGTCGGCAGATGATGCAATTTATACAGAGTTTGGTGGGGTAGAAGGTGACGGCCAGTGGGGTTCTGTCCTTGTTGCGGTTGGAGGGGTGGGGCTCGAGGACAGAGGTGCAGGACGTGGATACGATGCATTAGAGGGCATCTTCAACCACATGGGAGGAGATGTTCTTTAAAGACTTCAATCTCCCCTCCCACTGCTAAGTCAGGAATTCCGAGGAGCTACAGGAGACATAGAAATAGACAGATTCAGAAATTAAACTGACGTCGTGAGGATTACACATATGGAATGGTACTGAGTCTCACGGAGATTTGGAAAATCCCGGTCTCCATTCCTGGTCTGTGCTACATCATCCTTCTACTCTTCTCTCAAGAGTGGAGAATTCTGTGGGCCCAGGATCTCAGGACAGCAGCAACAGAAAGTGGCAGAGGCAAACAGCTCCACCCACAGAACAAAAGGGATCACATGCAGAGATACTGAACCATCCCAAATGTTTGCAGGAAGATTTCAAAATCAAACAACACTCTCAGAAGAAATGGTTTTGATTCAGTATTCAGGAAAAGGGAGTTATCCCATTGTGATGGATTCCACTAGAACAGTGCTGGGACCAGTATCCTGGCCAATCATATGAATACGATTATGGATAGCGGTGTAAACTGACAGAGGTGAGATGGGAGCAGGGGTCAGGACAGTGGGTATTTCCAAAAACAAAGAGAAAGATTGAAACATGGGAATGGCTGCCATAGTGTTATAGGTTTCAAATTTCTTAAGTGTGTACAAGACAATTTTCTGATTCAGTATGTGGATGTACCTACCAGAGAAGGTGCAAAACTTGACCTACTCTTGGGAAATAAGGCAGGGCAGGTGACTGAGGTGTCAGTGGGGGAGCACTTTGGGACCAGCGACCATAATTGTATTCATTTTAAAATAACGATGGAAAAGGATAGACCAGATCTAAAAGTTGAAGTTCGAAATTGGAGAAAGGCCAATTTTGACGGTATGAGGCAAGAACTTTCGAAAGGTGTTTTGAGGCAGATCTTTGCAGGTAAAGGGACAGCTGGAAAATGGGAAGTCTTCAGAAATGAGACAACAAGAATCCAGAGAAAATATATTCCTGTCAGGGTGAAAGGGAAGGCTGGTAGGAATAGGGAGTGCTGGATGACTAAAAAAATTGAGGGTTTGGTTAAGAAAAAGAAGGAAGCATGTGTCAGGTACAGACAGGATCGATAGAGTGAATCCTGAGAAGAGTATAAAGGCAGTAGGAGTATACTTAAGAGGGAACTCAGGAGGGCAAAATGGGGCATGAGGTAGCTTTGGCAAATAGAATTAAGGAGAATCCAAAGGGTTTCTCCAAATATATTAAGGACAAAAGGGTAACTAAGGAGAGAATATGACCCCTCAAAGATCAACAAAGTGGCCTTTGTATGGAGCCACAGAAAATGGGGGAGATACTAAATGAATATTTTGCATCAGTATTTACTGTGGAAAAGGAAGATATAGACTATAGGGAAATAGATGGTGACACCTTGCAAAATGTCCAGATTACCTAGGAGGAAGTGCTGGATGTCTTGAAACGGTAAAAGGTGGATAAATCCCCAGGACCTGATCAGGTGTACCCGAGAACTCTGTGGGAAGCTAGAGAAGTGATTGCTGGGCCTCTTGCTGAAATATTTGTATCATCGATAGTCGCAGGTGAGGTGCCAGAAGACTGGAGGTTGGCAAACATGGTGCCACTGTTTAAGAAGATGGTAAGGACAAGCCAGGGAACTATAGACCAGTGAGCCTGACCTCAGTGGTGGCAAGTTGTTGGAGGGAATCCTGAGGGACAGGATGTGCATGTATTTGGAAAGGCAAGGACTTATTAGGGATTGTCAACATGGCTTTGTGCATGTGAAACTCACAAACTTTGATTGAGTTTTTTGAGGAAATAACAAAGAAGATTGAGGGCAGAGGAGTAGATGTGATCTATATGGACTTTAGTAAGGCGTTCGACAAGGTTCCCCATGGGAGACTGATCACCAAGGTTAGAACTCATGGAATACAGGGAGAAGTAGCCATTTGGATACAGGACTGACTCAAAGGTAGGAGACAGAGGGTGGTGGTGGAGGGTTGTTTTTCAGACTGGAGGCCTCTGACCAGTGGAGTGCCATAAGGATCGGTGCTGGGCCCTTTATTTTTTGTCATTTACATAAATGATTTGGATGTGAGCATAAGAGGTACAGTTAGTAAGTTTGCAGATGACACCAAACTTGGAGGTGTAGTGAACAGCAGAGGGTTACCTCAGAATACAACAGGATCTTGACCAGATGGGCCAACGGGCTGAGAATTGGTAGATGGAGTTTAATTCAGATAAATGCGAGGTGCTTCATTTTGGGAAAGCAAATCTTATCAGGACTTATACACTTAATGGTAAGGTCCTAGGGAGTGTTGCTGAACAAAGAGACCTTGGAGTGCAGGTTCATAGTTCCTTGAAAGGGGAGTCACAGGTAGATAGGATAGTGAAGAAGGCGTTTGGTATGCTTTCCTTTATTGGTCAGAGTATTGAGTACAGGAGTTGGGAGGTCATGTTGCGGCTGTACAGGACATTGGTTAGGCTACTGTTGGAATATTGCATGCAATTCTGGTCTTCTTCCTATCGGAAAGATGTTGTGAAACTTGAAAGGGTTCAGAAAAGATTTACAAGGATGTTGCCAGGGTTGGAGGATCTGAGGTATAGGGAGAGGCTGAACAGGCTGGGGCTGTTTTCCCTGGAGCGTTGGAGGCTGAGGGGTGACCTTATAGAGGTTTACAAAATTATGAGGGGCATGGATAGGATAAAAAGGCAAAGTCTTTTCCCTGGGGTTGGGGAGTGCAGAACTAGAGGGCATAGGTTTAGAGTGAGAGGGGAAAGACATAAAAGAGACCGAAGGGGCAACTTTTTCAGGCGGAGGGTGGTAAGTGTATGGAATGAGCTACCAGAGGATGTGGTGGAGGCTGGTACAATTGAAATATTTAAGAGGCATTTGGATGGGCATATGAATAGGAAGGGTTTGGAGGTTTATGGGCCGGGTGCTGGCAGGTGGGACTAGATTGGGTGGAGATATCTGGTTGGTGTGCACAGATTGGACCGAAGCGTCTGTTTGCAGGCTGTACATCACTATGACAATAAATCTAAGAGCAGACAGACCCCACTCTGTCAATGTAACACACTCAGGGAAGAGCAGACTGATCCCACTCTGTCAATGTAACACACCCAGGAAAGAGCAGACTGACCCCACTCTGTCAATGTAACACACCCAGGGAAGAGCAGACCGACCCCACTCTGTCAATGTAACACACCCAGGGAAGTGCAGACTGACCCCACTCTGTCAACGTAACACTTCCAGGAAAGAGCAGTCTGACCCCACTCTCAATGTAACACACCCAGCGAAGAACAGACTGACCCCACCCTGTCAATGTAACACATCCAGGGAAGTGCAGACTGACCCCACTCTGTCAATGCAACACACCCAGGGTAGTGCAGAATGACCCCACTCTGTCAATGTAACACACCAAAGGAAGAGTAGTCTGACCCCACTCTGTCAGAGTATCCCACCCAGTGTAGAGCAGACTAACCCCACTCTGTCAATGGAAACCAACCAGGGAAGAGAGGACTGACGCCACTCTGTCACTGTAACACACCCAGGGAAGATCAGACTGAAACCACTCTGTCAATGTAACACACCCAGGGAAGAGCATACTGACCCCACTCTGTCAATGTAACACTGCCACGGAATAGCAGACTGACCCCACTCTGTCAATGTAACACACCCACGGAAGAGCCGACTGATCCCACTCTGTCAATGCAACACACCCAGGGAAGAGCAGACTGAACCCACTCTGTCAATGTAACACACCCAGGGAGGAGCAGACTGACCCCACACTGTCAATCTAACCCACCCTGGGAAGAGCAGACAAAGCCAACTCTGTCAGTGTATCCCACCCAGTGAAGAGCAGACTGACCCCACACTGTCAATGTAACCCACCCAGGGAAGAGCAGACTGACCCCACTTTGTCAATGTAACACACCCAGGCAAGAGCAGACTGACACGTACTCTGCAAAATAACTCACACAGTCAAACGCAGATAGACCCCACTCTGTCAATTTAATACACACAGGCAAGAGCAGACTGATACCACTCTGTCAACGTAACACACCCAGGGAAGATCAGACTGATCTCATTCTGCAAAATAACTCACACAAGCAACAGCAGACTGACCCCAATGTCTCATGGTAAAATACACAATGAAGTGCAGAGTGACACCACTCTGTCAATGTAACACACCCAGGGAAGAGCAGACTGACCTCACTCTGTCAATGCAACACACCCGGGGCAGAGCAGACTGACCTTACTCTGTCAATGTAACACACACAGGGAAGAGCAGACTGACCTCACTCTGTCAATGTAACACACCCAGGGAAGAGCAGACCGACCCCACTCTGTCAATGTAACACACCGAGGGATGAGCAGACTGACTCTACTCTGTCAAGGTAACACACCTAGGGAAGTGCAGACTGATCCCACTCTGTCAATGTAACACTCCCAGGGAAGAGCAGACTGACCCCACTCTGTCAATGTAACACAACTAGGGAAGAGCAGACAGACCCCACTCTGTCAATGTAACACACCGAGGGAAGAGCAGACTGACTCTACTCTGACAATGTAACACACCCAGGGAAGTGCAGACTGACACCATTCTGTCAATGTAAGACACCCAGGGAAGTGCAGACTGACCCCACTCTGTCAATATGACACTCCAAGCGAAGAGCAGACAGACCCCACTCTGTGAATGTAACACTCCTAGGAAGAGCAGACTGACACCACTCTGTCAATGTAACACACCGAGGAAGAGCAGACTGACTCTACTCTGTCAAGGTAACACACCCAGGGAAGTGCAGACTGACCCCACTCTGTCCATGTAACACTCCCAGGGAAGAGCAGACTGACCCCACTCTGTCAATGTAACACACCCAGGGAAGAGCAGACCGACCCCACTCTGTCAATGTAACACACCCAGGGAAGTGCAGACTGACCCCACTCTGTCAACGTAACACTTCCAGGAAAGAGCAGTCTGACCCCACTCTCAATGTAACACACCCAGCGAAGAACAGACTGACCCCACCCTGTCAATGTAACACATCCAGGGAAGCGCAGACTGACCCCACTCTGTCAATGCAACACACCCAGGGTAGCGCAGAATGACCCCACTCTGTCAATGTAACACACCAAAGGAAGAGTAGTCTGACCCCACTCTGTCAGTGTATCCCACCCAGTGTAGAGCAGACTAACCCCACTCTGTCAATGTAAACCAACCAGGGAAGAGCAGACTGACGCCACTCTGTCACTGTAACACACTCAGGGAAGAGCAGACTGACCCCACTCTGTCAATGTAACACACCCAGGGAAGAGCATACTGACCCCACTCTGTCAATGTAACACACCCGGGGATGAGCAGACTGACGCCACTGTGTCAATGTAACATACCCAGGGAAGAGCAGACTGACACCACTCTGTCAATTTAACACACTCAGGGAAGAGCAGACTGACCCCACTCTGTCAATGTAACACACCCAGGGAAGAGCAGACTGACCCCAATCTGTCAATGTAACTCGCCCAGGGAAGAGCAGACTGACCCCATTCTGTCAATGTAACCCACCCAGGGACGAGCACACTGACCTCACTCTGTCAATGTAACCCACCCAGGGAAGAGCAGAATGATCTCACTCTGTCAATGTAACACACCCAGGGAGGAGCAGACTGACCCCACTCTGTCAATGTATCACACCCTAACAAGAGCAGGCTGACACGTACTCTGCAAAATAACTCACACAGTCAAACGCAGATAGACACCACTCTGTCAATTTAATACACATAGGCAAGTGCAGACTGACCCCACTCTGTCAATGTTACACACCCAGGCAAGAGCAGACTGACCCCAGTCTCTCAAGGTAACACACCCAGGCAAGAGCAGACTGACCCCAGTCTGTCAAAGTAATACACCCAGGAAGATCAAACTGACCCCACTCTGTCAATGTAACACACCCAGGGAAGAGCAGACTGACCCCATTCTGTCAATGTAACACACCCAGGGAAGTGCAGACTGACCCCATTCTGTCAATGTAACACACCCAGGGAAGTGCATACTGACCCCACTCTGTCAATGCAACACACCCAGGGAAGTGTAGACTGACCCCATTCTGTCAATGTAACATACCCAGGGAAGATCATTCTGACCCCACTCTGTCAATGTTACACACCCAGGGAAGATCATTCTGACCCCACTCTGTCAATGTAACACTCCCAGGGAAGAGCAGTCTGACCCCACTCTGTCAATGTAAAACACCCTGGGAAGAGCAGACTGACCCCACTCTGTCAATGTAACACACCCATGGAAGTGCAGTCTGACCCCATTCTGTCAATGTAACACACCCAGGGAAGTGCATACTGACCCCACTCTGTCAATGCAACACACCCAGGGAAGTGCAGACTGACCCCACTCTGTCAATGTAACACACCCAGGGAAGTGCATACTGACCCCACTCTGTCAATGCAACACACCCAGGGAAGTGCAGACTGACCCCACTCTGTCAATGTTACACACCCAGGGAAGATCATTCTGACCCCACTCTGTCAATGTTACACACCCAGGGAAGATCATTCTGACCCCACTCTGTCAATGTTTCACACCCAGGGAAGATCAGACCGACCCCACTCTGTCAATGTAACACACCCAGGGAAGAGCAGACTGACACCACTCTGTCAATGTAATACACCCAGGGAAGGTCAGATTGACCCCACTCTGTCAATGTAACGCACCCAGGGAAGAGCAGACTGACACCACTCTATGAATGTAACACACCCAGGGAAATCTGATTGACCCCACTCTGTTAATGTAATCCACCCAGGGAGGAGCAGACTGTCCCAACTCTGTCAATGTAACACACCCAGAGAGGAGCAGACTGACCCCACTCTGTCAATGTGACACACCCAGGGAAGAGCAGACTGTGTCTACTCTGTCAATGTAACACACCCAGAGAAGAGCAGACTGACTCTATTCTGTCAATGTAACCCACCCAGGGAACAGCAGACTGGCGCACACTCTGCAAAATAACTCACACAGTCAAACGCAGATAGATCCCACTCTGATAATTTAATACACACATGCAAGTGCAGACTGACCCCACTCTGTCAATGTAACACACCCAGGGAAGAGCAGACTGACCTCATTCTGCGAAATAACTCACACAAGCAAGAGCAGACTGACCCCAATCTCTCAAGGTAAAATACACAAGGAAGTGCAGACTGACCCCACTCTGTCAATGTAACACACCAAAGGAAGAGTAGTCTGACCCCACTCAGTCAGTGTATCCCACCCAGTGAAGAGCAGACTAACCCCACTCTGTCAATGTAAACCAACCAGGGAAGAGCAGACTGACGCCACTCTGTCACTGTAACACACTCAGGGAAGAGCAGACTGAACCCACTCTGTCAATGTAACACACCCAGGGAAGAGCATACTGACCCCACTCTGTCAATGTAACACACCCGGGGATGAGCAAACTGACGCCACTGTGTCAATGTAACATACCCAGGGAAGAGCAGACTGACACCACTCTGTCAATTTAACACACTCAGGGAAGAGCAGACTGAACCCACTCTGTCAAGGTAACACACCCAGGGAAGAGCAGACTGACCCCAATCTGTCAATGTAACTCGCCCAGGGAAGAGCAGACTGACCCCATTCTGTCCATGTAACCCACCCAGGGACGAGCAGAATGATCTCACTCTGTCAATGTAACCCACCCAGGGAAGAGCAGAATGATCTCACTCTGTCAATGTAACACACCCAGGGAGGAGCAGACTGACCCCACTCTGTCAATGTAACACACCCTAACCAGAGCAGCTGACACGTACTCTGCAAAATAACTCACACAGTCAAACGCAGATAGACACCACACTGTCAATTTAATACACATAGGCAAGTGCAGACTGACCCCACTCTGTCAATGTAACACACCCAGGGAAGAGCAGACTGACCCCACTCTGTCAATGTAACACAGCCAGGGAAGAGCAGACTTACATCACTCTGTCAATGTTACACACCCAGGCAAGAGCAGACTGACCCCAGTCTCTCAAGGTAACACACCCAGGGAAGTACAGACTGACCCACCCTGTCAATGTAATACACCCAGGAAGATCAAACTAACCCCACTCTGTCAATGTAACACACCCAGGGAAGAGCAGACTGACCCCACTCTGTCAATGTAACACACCCAGGGAAGAGCAGACTGACCCCACTCTGTCAACTTTACCTACCCTGGGAAGAGCAGACAAACTCCACTCTGTCAGTGTAACACACCGAGGGAAGAGGAGACTGACTCTACTCTGTCAATGTAACACACCGAGGGAAGAGCAGACTGGCTCTACTCTGTCAATGTAACAAACCCAGGGAAGAGCAGACTGACCCCACTCTGTGAATGTAACACACCCAGGGAAGAGCAGACTGACACCACTCTGTCAATGTAACACACCCAGGGAAGAGCAGACTGACCCCACTCTGTCAATGTAAGACACCCAGGGAAGTGCAGACTGACCCCACTCTGTCAATATGACACTCCAAGCGAAGAGCAGACAGACCCCACTCTGTGAATGTAACACTCCGAGGAAGAGCAGACTGACACCACTCTGTCAATGTAACACACCGAGGAAGAGCAGACTGACTCGACTCTGTCATGGTAACACACCCAGGGAAGTGCAGACTGACCCCACTCTGTCAATGTAACACTCCCAGGGAAGAGCAGACTGACCCCACTCTGTCAATGTAACACACCCAGGGAAGAGCAGACCGACCCCACTCTGTCAATGTAACACACCCAGGGAAGTGCAGACTGACCCCACTCTGTCAACGTAACACTTCCAGGAAAGAGCAGTCTGACCCCACTCTCAATGTAACACACCCAGCGAAGAACAGACTGACCCCACCCTGTCAATGTAACACATCCAGGGAAGTGCAGACTGACCCCACTCTGTCAATGCAACACACCCAGGGTAGTGCAGAATGACCCCACTCTGTCAATGTAACACACCAAAGGAAGAGTAGTCTGACCCCACTCTGTCAGAGTATCCCACCCAGTGTAGAGCAGACTAACCCCACTCTGTCAATGGAAACCAACCAGGGAAGAGAGGACTGACGCCACTCTGTCACTGTAACACACCCAGGGAAGATCAGACTGAAACCACTCTGTCAATGTAACACACCCAGGGAAGAGCATACTGACCCCACTCTGTCAATGTAACACTGCCACGGAATAGCAGACTGACCCCACTCTGTCAATGTAACACACCCACGGAAGAGCCGACTGATCCCACTCTGTCAATGCAACACACCCAGGGAAGAGCAGACTGAACCCACTCTGTCAATGTAACACACCCAGGGAGGAGCAGACTGACCCCACACTGTCAATCTAACCCACCCTGGGAAGAGCAGACAAAGCCAACTCTGTCAGTGTATCCCACCCAGTGAAGAGCAGACTGACCCCACACTGTCAATGTAACCCACCCAGGGAAGAGCAGACTGACCCCACTTTGTCAATGTAACACACCCAGGCAAGAGCAGACTGACACGTACTCTGCAAAATAACTCACACAGTCAAACGCAGATAGACCCCACTCTGTCAATTTAATACACACAGGCAAGAGCAGACTGATACCACTCTGTCAACGTAACACACCCAGGGAAGATCAGACTGATCTCATTCTGCAAAATAACTCACACAAGCAACAGCAGACTGACCCCAATGTCTCATGGTAAAATACACAATGAAGTGCAGAGTGACACCACTCTGTCAATGTAACACACCCAGGGAAGAGCAGACTGACCTCACTCTGTCAATGCAACACACCCGGGGCAGAGCAGACTGACCTTACTCTGTCAATGTAACACACACAGGGAAGAGCAGACTGACCTCACTCTGTCAATGTAACACACCCAGGGAAGAGCAGACCGACCCCACTCTGTCAATGTAACACACCGAGGGATGAGCAGACTGACTCTACTCTGTCAAGGTAACACACCTAGGGAAGTGCAGACTGATCCCACTCTGTCAATGTAACACTCCCAGGGAAGAGCAGACTGACCCCACTCTGTCAATGTAACACAACTAGGGAAGAGCAGACAGACCCCACTCTGTCAATGTAACACACCGAGGGAAGAGCAGACTGACTCTACTCTGACAATGTAACACACCCAGGGAAGTGCAGACTGACACCATTCTGTCAATGTAAGACACCCAGGGAAGTGCAGACTGACCCCACTCTGTCAATATGACACTCCAAGCGAAGAGCAGACAGACCCCACTCTGTGAATGTAACACTCCTAGGAAGAGCAGACTGACACCACTCTGTCAATGTAACACACCGAGGAAGAGCAGACTGACTCTACTCTGTCAAGGTAACACACCCAGGGAAGTGCAGACTGACCCCACTCTGTCCATGTAACACTCCCAGGGAAGAGCAGACTGACCCCACTCTGTCAATGTAACACACCCAGGGAAGAGCAGACCGACCCCACTCTGTCAATGTAACACACCCAGGGAAGTGCAGACTGACCCCACTCTGTCAACGTAACACTTCCAGGAAAGAGCAGTCTGACCCCACTCTCAATGTAACACACCCAGCGAAGAACAGACTGACCCCACCCTGTCAATGTAACACATCCAGGGAAGCGCAGACTGACCCCACTCTGTCAATGCAACACACCCAGGGTAGCGCAGAATGACCCCACTCTGTCAATGTAACACACCAAAGGAAGAGTAGTCTGACCCCACTCTGTCAGTGTATCCCACCCAGTGTAGAGCAGACTAACCCCACTCTGTCAATGTAAACCAACCAGGGAAGAGCAGACTGACGCCACTCTGTCACTGTAACACACTCAGGGAAGAGCAGACTGACCCCACTCTGTCAATGTAACACACCCAGGGAAGAGCATACTGACCCCACTCTGTCAATGTAACACACCCGGGGATGAGCAGACTGACGCCACTGTGTCAATGTAACATACCCAGGGAAGAGCAGACTGACACCACTCTGTCAATTTAACACACTCAGGGAAGAGCAGACTGACCCCACTCTGTCAATGTAACACACCCAGGGAAGAGCAGACTGACCCCAATCTGTCAATGTAACTCGCCCAGGGAAGAGCAGACTGACCCCATTCTGTCAATGTAACCCACCCAGGGACGAGCACACTGACCTCACTCTGTCAATGTAACCCACCCAGGGAAGAGCAGAATGATCTCACTCTGTCAATGTAACACACCCAGGGAGGAGCAGACTGACCCCACTCTGTCAATGTATCACACCCTAACAAGAGCAGGCTGACACGTACTCTGCAAAATAACTCACACAGTCAAACGCAGATAGACACCACTCTGTCAATTTAATACACATAGGCAAGTGCAGACTGACCCCACTCTGTCAATGTTACACACCCAGGCAAGAGCAGACTGACCCCAGTCTCTCAAGGTAACACACCCAGGCAAGAGCAGACTGACCCCAGTCTGTCAAAGTAATACACCCAGGAAGATCAAACTGACCCCACTCTGTCAATGTAACACACCCAGGGAAGAGCAGACTGACCCCATTCTGTCAATGTAACACACCCAGGGAAGTGCAGACTGACCCCATTCTGTCAATGTAACACACCCAGGGAAGTGCATACTGACCCCACTCTGTCAATGCAACACACCCAGGGAAGTGTAGACTGACCCCATTCTGTCAATGTAACATACCCAGGGAAGATCATTCTGACCCCACTCTGTCAATGTTACACACCCAGGGAAGATCATTCTGACCACACTCTGTCAATGTAACACTCCCAGGGAAGAGCAGTCTGACCCCACTCTGTCAATGTAAAACACCCTGGGAAGAGCAGACTGACCCCACTCTGTCAATGTAACACACCCATGGAAGTGCAGTCTGACCCCATTCTGTCAATGTAACACACCCAGGGAAGTGCATACTGACCCCACTCTGTCAATGCAACACACCCATGGAAGTGCAGACTGACCCCACTCTGTCAATGTAACACACCCAGGGAAGTGCATACTGACCCCACTCTGTCAATGCAACACACCCAGGGAAGTGCAGACTGACCCCACTCTGTCAATGTTACACACCCAGGGAAGATCATTCTGACCCCACTCTGTCAATGTTACACACCCAGGGAAGATCATTCTGACCCCACTCTGTCAATGTTTCACACCCAGGGAAGATCAGACCGACCCCACTCTGTCAATGTAACACACCCAGGGAAGAGCAGACTGACACCACTCTGTCAATGTAATACACCCAGGGAAGGTCAGATTGACCCCACTCTGTCAATGTAACGCACCCAGGGAAGAGCAGACTGACACCACTCTATGAATGTAACACACCCAGGGAAATCTGATTGACCCCACTCTGTTAATGTAATCCACCCAGGGAGGAGCAGACTGTCCCAACTCTGTCAATGTAACACACCCAGAGAGGAGCAGACTGACCCCACTCTGTCAATGTGACACACCCAGGGAAGAGCAGACTGTGTCTACTCTGTCAATGTAACACACCCAGAGAAGAGCAGACTGACTCTATTCTGTCAATGTAACCCACCCAGGGAACAGCAGACTGGCGCACACTCTGAAAAATAACTCACACAGTCAAACGCAGATAGATCCCACTCTGATAATTTAATACACACATGCAAGTGCAGACTGACCCCACTCTGTCAATGTAACACACCCAGGGAAGAGCAGACTGACCTCATTCTGCGAAATAACTCACACAAGCAAGAGCAGACTGACCCCAATCTCTCAAGGTAAAATACACAAGGAAGTGCAGACTGACCCCACTCTGTCAATGTAACACACCAAAGGAAGAGTAGTCTGACCCCACTCAGTCAGTGTATCCCACCCAGTGAAGAGCAGACTAACCCCACTCTGTCAATGTAAACCAACCAGGGAAGAGCAGACTGACGCCACTCTGTCACTGTAACACACTCAGGGAAGAGCAGACTGAACCCACTCTGTCAATGTAACACACCCAGGGAAGAGCATACTGACCCCACTCTGTCAATGTAACACACCCGGGGATGAGCAAACTGACGCCACTGTGTCAATGTAACATACCCAGGGAAGAGCAGACTGACACCACTCTGTCAATTTAACACACTCAGGGAAGAGCAGACTGAACCCACTCTGTCAAGGTAACACACCCAGGGAAGAGCAGACTGACCCCAATCTGTCAATGTAACTCGCCCAGGGAAGAGCAGACTGACCCCATTCTGTCAATGTAACCCACCCAGGGACGAGCAGAATGATCTCACTCTGTCAATGTAACCCACCCAGGGAAGAGCAGAATGATCTCACTCTGTCAATGTAACACACCCAGGGAGGAGCAGACTGACCCCACTCTGTCAATGTAACACACCCTAACCAGAGCAGCTGACACGTACTCTGCAAAATAACTCACACAGTCAAACGCAGATAGACACCACACTGTCAATTTAATACACATAGGCAAGTGCAGACTGACCCCACTCTGTCAATGTAACACACCCAGGGAAGAGCAGACTGACCCCACTCTGTCAATGTTACACACCCAGGCAAGAGCAGACTGACCCCAGTCTCTCAAGGTAACACACCCAGGGAAGTACAGACTGACCCACCCTGTCAATGTAATACACCCAGGAAGATCAAACTAACCCCACTCTGTCAATGTAACACACCCAGGGAAGAGCAGACTGACCCCACTCTGTCAATGTAACACACCCAGGGAAGAGCAGACTGACCCCACTCTGTCAACTTTACCTACCCTGGGAAGAGCAGACAAACTCCACTCTGTCAGTGTAACACACCGAGGGAAGAGGAGACTGACTCTACTCTGTCAATGTAACACACCGAGGGAAGAGCAGACTGGCTCTACTCTGTCAATGTAACAAACCCAGGGAAGAGCAGACTGACCCCACTCTGTGAATGTAACACACCCAGGGAAGAGCAGACTGACACCACTCTGTCAATGTAACACACCCAGGGAAGAGCAGACTGACCCCACTCTGTCAATGGAACACACCCAGGCAAGAGCAGACTGACGCATACTCTGCAAAATACCTCACACAGTCAAACGCAGATAGACCCAAATCTGTCAATTTAATACACACAGGCAAGTGCAGACTGACCCCATTCTGTCAATGTAACACACCTAGGGAAGAGTAGACTGACCTCATTCTGCAAAATTACTCACACAAGCAACAGCAGACTGACCCCACTCTGTCAGTGTATCCCACCCAGTGAAGCGCAGACTGACCCCACTCTGTCAATGTAACACACCGAGGGAAGAGGAGACTGACTCTACTCTGTCAATGTAACACACCGAGGGAAGAGCAGACTGACTCTACTCTGCCAATGTAACACACCGAGTGTAGAACAGCCTGACTCTACTCTGTCAAAGTAACACACCAAAGGAAGAGCAGACTGACCCCACTCTGTCAGTGTATCCCACCAAGTGAAGAGCAGACTGACCCCACTCTGTCAATGGAAACCAACCAGGGAAGAGCAGACTGACGCCACTCTGTCACTGTAACACACCCAGGGAAGATCAGACTGAAACCACTCTGTCAATGTAACACACCCAGGCAAGAGCAGACTGACACGTACTCTGCAAAATAACTCACACAGTCAAACGCAGATAGACCCCACTCTGTCAATTTAATACACACAGGCAAGAGCAGACTGATACCACTCTGTCAACGTAACACACCCAGGGAAGATCAGACTGACCTCATTCTGCAAAATAACTCACACAAGCAACAGCAGACTGACCCCAATGTCTCATGGTAAAATACACAATGAAGTGCAGAGTGACACCACTCTGTCAATGTAACACACCCAGGGAAGAGCAGAGTGACCTCACTCTGTCAATGCAACACACCCAGGGCAGAGCAGACTGACCTTACTCTGTCAATGTAACACACACAGGGAAGAGCAGACTGACCTCACTCTGTCAATGTAACACACACAGGGAAGAGCAGACTGACACCACTCTGTCAATGTAACACACCCAGGGAAGAGCAGACCGACCCCACTCTGTCAATGTAACACACCGAGGGATGAGCAGACTGACTCTACTCTGTCAAGGTAACACACCTAGGGAAGTGCAGACTGATCCCACTCTGTCAATGTAACACTCCCAGGGAAGAGCAGACTGACCCCACTCTGTCAATGTAACACAACTAGGGAAGAGCAGACAGACCCCACTCTGTCAATGTAACACACCGAGGGAAGAGCAGACTGACTCTACTCTGACAATGTAACACACCCAGGGAAGTGCAGACTGACCCCACTCTGTCAATGTAACACTCCCAGGAAAGAGCAGTCTGACCACACTCTCAATGTAACACACCCAGGGAAGAACAGACTGACCCCACCCTGTCAATGTAACACACCCAGGGAAGTGCAGACTGACACCATTCTGTCAATGTAAGACACCCAGGGAAGTGCAGACTGACCCCACTCTGTCAATATGACACTCCAAGCGAAGAGCAGACAGACCCCACTCTGTGAATGTAACACTCCTAGGAAGAGCAGACTGACACCACTCTGTCAATGTAACACACCGAGGAAGAGCAGACTGACTCTACTCTGTCAAGGTAACACACCCAGGGAAGTGCAGACTGACCCCACTCTGTCCATGTAACACTCCCAGGGAAGAGCAGACTGACCCCACTCTGTCAATGTAACACACCCAGGGAAGAGCAGACCGACCCCACTCTGTCAATGTAACACACCCAGGGAAGTGCAGACTGACCCCACTCTGTCAACGTAACACTTCCAGGAAAGAGCAGTCTGACCCCACTCTCAATGTAACACACCCAGCGAAGAACAGACTGACCCCACCCTGTCAATGTAACACATCCAGGGAAGCGCAGACTGACCCCACTCTGTCAAAGCAACACACCCAGGGTAGTGCAGACTGACCCCACTCTGTCAATGTAACACACCAAAGGAAGAGTAGTCTGACCCCACTCTGTCAGTGTATCCCACCCAGTGTAGAGCAGACTAACCCCACTCTGTCAATGTAAACCAACCAGGGAAGAGCAGACTGACGCCACTCTGTCACTGTAACACACTCAGGGAAGAGCAGACTGAACCCACTCTGTCAATGTAACACACCCAGGGAAGAGCATACTGACCCCACTCTGTCAATGTAACACACCCGGGGATGAGCAGACTGACGCCACTGTGTCAATGTAACATACCCAGGGAAGAGCAGACTGACACCACTCTGTCAATTTAACACACTCAGGGAAGAGCAGACTGACCCCACTCTGTCAATGTAACACACCCAGGGAAGAGCAGACTGACCCCAATCTGTCAATGTAACTCGCCCAGGGAAGAGCAGACTGACCCCATTCTGTCAATGTAACCCACCCAGGGACGAGCACACTGACCTCACTCTGTCAATGTAACCCACCCAGGGAAGAGCAGAATGATCTCACTCTGTCAATGTAACACACCCAGGGAGGAGCAGACTGACCC